>NC_143559.1:6357500-6560000 GCF_054136105.1 Typopeltis vanoorti
AGGACCTCCCACAATGAGTCTTTTGACTCCTTGGAGGCCTAAATAATAATGATAATTACAGTAAAGAGCCAAAAGGCTTCTTTTCGGTGATGTAAATTATTTAAGGGGATAATAAATCCCTCATTATTTCAAAGCCGAATAAGAAACTCAAAGATCGAAATCTAAGAATTTCATGCTGAAGAACGTTTGACAAGTCCAAGCGTGAGTCAATACCTGGTGATACAACACTCGGATATGAAACTCGGAGATCGAAATCTAAGAGTTTCATGCCGAAAAACTATCGTCGAGTCCAAGCGTAAGTCAACACCTGGGTTGTACAACACTAGGGCAACTCGGAGCAAAGGTGGAGCAAGCATCATCACTATCCTTAATATTTTTTCATAATGTAAAACGCAACTCCTAGGAGATGTATTACTGTTTTACATTATGAGGAGAGGTCACTACACAGACCGGTTTCGACCTTTATTGAGGTCTCATCAGTGAGTAGGTAGACCTGGATAATACCAAGGTTTTAGTGAACAGAGCTTATATACTTTACTATACAAATTGCCAGAAAGATGTACCCATATATTATTACTACAGTAAAGAGCCAAAAGGCTTTTTTAACGAGGGATTTATTATCCCCTTAATTAAATAATTTACATCACCGAAAAAAAGCCTTTTGGCTCTTTACTGTAGTAATAATACATGGGTACACCTTTCTAGCAATTCGTATAGTAAAGTATGTAAGGCTCTGTTCACTAAAACCTTGGTATCATCCAGGTCTACCTACTCACTGATGAGACCTCAATAAAGGTCGAAACCGGTCTGGGTAGTGACCTTCCCTCATAATGTAAAACAGTAATGCAGGTCCTAGGAGCTGTGTTTTACATTATGAGAAAACATTAAGGACAGTGATCGATTCTTGCTCCACCTTTGCTCCGAGTTGCCCTAGTGTTGTACCACCAGGTATTGACTAACGCTTGGACTTGCCGAACGTTCTTTGGCATGAAACTCTTAGATTTCGATCTTCGAGTTTCTTATTCGGTTTTGAAATAATGAGGGGTTTATTATCCCCTTAATTAAATAATAATAATTCTCATTCTACAGCAGCAGCAGCCCTCTTCACTAACCTATCTTCCCTTTTACATTCCATGACTATTCTTTTCATGTCAAGGTGGATGGCTTCCTTTCATATGATTTCTTTATCAATGCTAAGCAACCCATCATTCTGTAATCTCACCCCATGCTTTTACTGATTTATACCAATAACCTCCTTTCTGGTTTCAAATCCTATTCATAGTTTTTGCCATTCTTCTTCTTCATTTGAAAAAACACCTGCAGTACTAAAATGATTGAAATTTTGATATCTGCAATAAACCATGTCTTAAACACTGATGATGAAGACAACTTAGTGAATTTCAACATTATTAAAACACAATTCTGTCTTATTAGTCATGAAATATTCCACTTCACTCCCTTGTACTTTTGATAATGTTTGGATATCCTTTCAAGATCAGTTTTCCTTTCTTCTGATAATTAATCCAGCTTATCCTGATTTAAATATATTATATCAGTAGTCTGCTCAGCCTTTACAAAACTTGGATTTTTTTTCTCTAAACACTATTACTTCCTGCTCAAAACTAACACTTTATATAAATCTGAAATCTCAACCTTAGTTCTCACATTTAGGATGGTGTATCCAAAACTTCTCTAAGAATTCCAGATTATATGCAGAAGAGGGTTGTTATTTTTTTATATATATATATGCACTTTCCCATAGGTGCATTTTTATAGGTACTTTCATGGGTTTCACTCTGCATTGGTCCCAACCATTCTTCTTCTGCTTTCCTCTAATCACATTACAACTAGTGAAGCCATGAGTTTGTGAAATTGACACTCAGTCTGTCAAAAGATTGATATGAGTGAAATCATCATCATCAAATTCCTGCCATGTACCCTCAAGGGGTGTACAGGATATGACAGTACTACATGAAAAAATTACATCATTACTAACTTCCTATCTACAATTTTCCTCCAAATCAGTCTGTTACTTGTCAAGACTCCAACATTATCAGATCTTATATTTCTATCGTCTAAGGCACTTTGTACCGTATCAATCCACCTATATCTTGGTCTTCCTCTGGGTCGTTTTCCTGCCAACCTGGCAGAGAACACTTGTTTTTCTAATCTTTCCTCTCCCATTCTATTTAAGTGACCATACCATCTGAGATTAGCTCTGCTAACGCATTCCTGGATGCTGACAATGTCAAGTTCTTTCCTAATATCCTCATTTTTAATATGATATTGCCATTGATGCCATCTGTTCACGCCTCTAATCTTTCTCAGGACTCTCATATCTGCGGTCTCTATTCTTTGGTCAAGTGTTTTACTTCTGACCCAGCTCTCAGATCCATAAGTTAAAATTGGTTTGAACACAATCTTGTATACAGCTAATTTAGTGTTCCGACTAATTTCTTTCTTATTCCATATGAATTTATTCAATTGACTTCCCACGATACCAGCTTTGGTGATTCTGTTGTCTATTTCTATATTTAGTTTACCATCTTCAGTAAAAATTGTGCCTAAGTAGCTGAAATGTTTTACTTGTTCCACAGGTTCTCCATTCACAACACAGTTGACATTTTCAATGATTCTGCCTATTTTCATTGTCTTTGTCTTTTTATTGCTGACCTTCATACCATATCTATTACAACAGCTATTCAATTTAGTCAGAGAATCTTGCAGACTTGTAGCGGATTTATTTAGAAGTATAACATCATCCGCATAAAGCAAAGAGCTGACATTAACATCTCCAATTTTGATATCAGGTTTAATACCACATTCCTTCATAATGTGATCCATATAGATAATGAATAACAGAGGGGATAATGTACATCCTTGTCTCACACCAGATTTAACATTAAACCATCTTCCTGTACTTCCTTCAATTCTAACTGCTGACTCACAACTCAAATAAAGACTAACTATTGCTTGATATAATGCCCATTTGACACCATATAACTGCAGCGTATTGAATAGCTTCTCTCTTGGCACCTTGTCATATGCCTTTTCCAAATCGACAAAACTTAAATACAGATCTTTGTTATATTCCCATGCTTTCTCGACTATTTGTCGTAAAGTGAAGATCTGATCCTGACAGCCTCTATTTGGCCTGAATCCAGCTTGTTCTTCCACAATTCTTCTCAACCGTTTCTCAAGTATACTTGCATAGATCTTGCCAGGAACACTCAGTAGGGAAATACCTCTGTAATTCTCACATTCAGTTTTATTTCCCTTTTTATATATGGGTACTATGAGACCTCTACTCCAATCATCGGGAATTCGTCCCTCTGTCCAGGCTTTCTGAACTATGCAGTACAGCCACTGTAAGACTCTTATACCACCATACTTCAGCATTTCTGGTCGAATATCATCTACTCCTGCTGCCTTTCCACATTTCAAGCCTTTGATGGCTTTTTCTACTTCAAGTATGGATATGTATTCCTGACTGCATGCCTGGTCAGTGTTTTTTATCACTGTGCTGTCATCACTGCTTGTTTCATTTAGCAGTTTTTCAAAGTAATTACTCCATACTTCAAGGATATCTTTTTCTCCTGTTTTCATTTCACCTTTATCATCTCTAATTCCTTTTACAGCACTCTTTCCTCCAATACTAAGCTTCTTCAACAACCTCCAGAATATTTTGCCACCTTCTTGATATTTATTTTCTATATTCTTGCCAAAGTCCTCCCATGACTTTTGTTTAGCTAGTTTTACACACTGTTTAGCTTTCTTACATTTGTCTCTGTATTCTGTAAGAGTAAAAGCTGACTTATTTGACAGGAACTTTTGATATGCTTTCTTCTTTTCCTTCACTGCCTCTTTAACTTCCTGTGTCCACCAGGGAGTTCTGATTTTTTTATCTTTGCACACAACCTCACCACATGCCTCTCTGGCAGAATCAATCAATGTTTCCTTCAGAGTTTGCCACTGAATCTCCAAGGTTTGATTCATGTTCTCAAACTCTTTCATTTTCTTTTCAATAATATTTCTGTATTTTAGTCTACAGTTTACATCTGAGAGCTGCTCAACTTTTATTCGCTTTAAAACTTTCTTACATGTTATTCTTTTCAATATGAAATTCAATTTTATCCTGCTCAAGACTAAATAGTGATCACTTCCAATTTCAAATCCTCTGTACACTCTGGTGTCCTGCACCAGGGAGAAAACATCACTATCAACAATAACATAGTCAATGAGACTTTTCTTATTCCTAGCCTCTTCTCTCCATGTGAATTTGTGCACATTTTTATGTTGGAACATGGTGTTAGTAATAACCAGTCCATGTCCTGAGCAGAAATCCAACAGATATTTGCCATTATTATTAGCTTTGCTCTTTTCTCCAAATTTTCCCAAAATATTTTTGTATGTCTCACAATCATTTCCTACTCTACTATTTAGATCCCCAACAAGGACCAACTTTTCCTTTTTCATTGTGTCAGTTGCTTTTTCTAAAGCCTCAAAAAATTCCTCCACTTCTACCTTAGTAGAACCTTCTGTGGGACCATAGGCACAAATAAGTCTCATTGTCCAGTTCCCCATTCTCATATTTGCCCACATTACTCTACTTGAGACTGACTGCCATTCAAGATTAGCCTCGTATTTTGTGTTGAATACTATGGCTACTCCTTCTTTTCCTTGATTGTTATTTCCTGAATATAACATTTTGTATTTATTGCTCAGAAAGATCTCACCAGTTTTGGTCTTTTTTGTTTCAGTCACCCCTATTATGTCGATCTGGTACTTATCTAATTCCTCAGCTAGCTCCATTTCTTTGCCATTCAGGCTTCTTACGTTGATAGTACCGATCTTTAACTCTGGTGATGTTGAGTTGGGGTTTGTTTTCAGATTTGTTCCAGTAGCTGACTTTTCGCTGTTCGCCCTGGTTCCCTGGCGAAAACAACGGGGGCCTTGTTTAACCGGGCGACGCCCCAGCCGGCATGAAATTTTGTCATGTTGTACCATCATTTTTTATTTTGGTTTAACCAATAAGAATACAATTTGGTCGGCTAAATCCCAAATTGCCAGCCCATCCTCGTTCGTTTAGTATCAAAGTAGATACCCAACAGGGTGCACCACGAGAAGGTGAGGATTGGACATTAGGTCAGAAGCCCTGGTCGGTTCTCCGCATTCCTTTAAAGGCTATGTGGAGGTCTCCTCTCAGTTATACAGCTTTGACCCTTAAGCACCCCATGAGTGAAATATGGACAACAAATGTGATGGTAACAGTGGCGGCCCATACATAAGCACTGTGACACTGCAGCACCCCAAAGGAAAAAATGAAAAAATTAAATTTTGTGCGCGTTTATAAATAATAACAATGCTTATAACATTATATAAATGCAGTACAAAATATTAAAGGTTACAGCTTATGTTTTGACATTGATTGAATAGTTAATAATTGGAATTGTTCGATTAACACTTTAGATAAAGAAACAAATGCACTGCGATCTTCGCTTGCTGTCGTTGCACATTACGTCATTAGATACACTGCCGCTTGGGCAGTGTATCTTATGACTGCGCTCGGTATTTCTGTGAGATATGAAATGTTTCTTATTGGCGCGTGTTCGTGGTGAACTATTTTTTTGTAAATCTTATTTTATTTTGTTAAAATAACATATAATTATTTATTTATTATAGATACAAGGCTAAATTATTATGAGTGTCACTGTTGAAAATGTGAAAAGAGTTATATTTTTTCAATTATCATTACACAAAACAAATGCACTGCGATCTAATGCTGATATTCGTTTGCACTTGTCATTTCTATTGATATGAAACGTTTATTATTGGTGTTTGTTCGTGGTGAGGATGAAATATTTTTAATACAGCAATTTTTAATATGTAAATTTATTTATTAATAAATTCATTACTGATTAGGAAAAAAAGTTTTTTTTTTTTTTTTTTTTGTATATGCAGCACCCCACTTAAAATTTTCACCGGCTGCCACTGGATGGCAACAAACTTCTATACAGAAGAGTTTAAGGAGTGGTATGATAGACTTTGTATTTCCTAGGAGGGAACTCCCACAATGAGTCTTGATAGACTTGTGTTTCCCAGGAAGGACCTCCCATGATGTAGCAGTGGTTTCAACATATGTTCATAGCCTATCTCAAAACACATCAAACCTATTTCTTATATTCCTTCATTCCATCTACTGGTATAGCACATTACACAGCTACCAGCTTTCCAAGAAACTTGTTAATAACTTACTTCTTTCTCCTTAATCATTTGCATGCACTGGATACCTGTGGATCTCAAATTCTGTCATGTCTAAATTAAAAGCTTTTTTTTTTTTTTTTTTTTTTTTTTTTTTTTTTAATGAACATTAAAGGATGCAGGCTTTTGGAGAAGTTGCCATTATCTGGGCAAGTTGAGCATATTGAGGAAGGAAATCCGGGTTGCCCTGGATTTATTATTATTATTATTACCACCCCAAGACCTCATGGAGTCAAAGACTCATCTGGGAGGTCCTTTTATCACACACACAGCTCATCATACCATGTTTTAAACACATTCAAACTCTTTGCAGACACCACATTCTTAGGCAAGGCATTCCAATCATTCACAACTCTGCACGAAAAAACCTGCCTCTCACTCACACCCTCTTTATAGTTTCCAGGGATGACCTCTGGTACTCCTCTGATCTCCCACTATTCTCTGTAAAACTTCTCCAACATTGATCATATAACAACCCCTTACCAACTTGTAGGTCTCTATCATATCTCCCTTTTCCTCCTGTCCACCAGACTCTGCAAATTATATCTTCTCAATCTTTCCTCATACTCGACATTCCAGAGGTCAGAAACTACCTTAGTCAGTCAGTCTCCTTTGGACCCTTTCCAACATCTCGTCATCCTTCTGAAAACCCAGTGACCAAATCTGGGCACAATAGTCTATGTGTGGCCTAATCGAAGCCTTATACAACGGAACAAGAATCTCCCTACTTCTACGCGTCAGTGTCCTCTGCATCATTCCTAGAAGCCTTTGTGTGGTCTTCACAATTTTGACGATGTATCCCCTAAATTTTAGATCCTTATCCACTATTACCCCCAGATCTCTTATTTCCTGATACTGCTACCTCCAACAATATATTCTCACCAAGCATAAATTCTGCATCCCATCTTTGTTTTCCAAAAAGTGCATTGTGGAGGCAGCATAGGGAAGTGGAAATAACCAATTCCATGAGGTCTACAAAGACAAAGCAAGAAAGGTGACTTGGTTGGTGAGGGTAGCTAAAGAGAGGTATGGACAGCAGTTGGCTAATGAAGCCAACAAGAATCCTAAGGAGTTCTTTTGATAGCAAGCAAAAGAAAGAATTACGGAAGGATGACATTGATTGGAGAAAATGGAATAAAGACAGCTGATGCAGAATGTGTGGTGGAGATACTTATGAGCAGTTAATAAAGATCTTTCAATCTTGTGAATGTGACTTCATGGAGGGATTGAGAGCAGTTGATGATGGGGAAGAGAGACTAACTGTAGGTGAGCAAGAGGTGCATGGGGAGTTGAGTAAACTAGATGTTAATAAGGCTGTGGGACTTGATAATATATCACCACGTATTCTGAAAGAATGTGCCAGGGAGTTGACACCTGCCGTGACATATTTATTTAATATGAGTCTTGCACTCGGACAAGTTCCTAAGGAGTGGAAGGAGGGCAAGATTGGGCCACTTCATAAAGAAGGTGATCGAACTCAAGCATCAAACTATAGGCTTATCTGTGTGTGTCAGGTGTTGTGGTTGAGTATTGGAGAGGCTTGTGAGAACTAGGATCCAGAGTCAGGTTGATAACAATGGTATTATCTTTGATGGACTGCATGGATTTGCTAATGGGAGGTCATGTTAAATAATCTACTTACTTATTACAATAAAGTGACTGCTTCCTTGGGCAGAGGAAACGGATACACTAATATACTTGGATTTCGCAAAGGCTTTTGATAGAGTACCTCATGATAAGTTGACAGTCAAACTAGAGCAGATGGGGTTGGATATTAGATTAGTGCATTGGATTGGAGACTGGCTATCTGATAGGTATGAACAAGTTGTGTATGGGAGTGCGATATCCAGGAAAAGGAAAGTCACTAGTGGATTGCCTCAGGGGTCTGTTTTAGGTCCATTACTGTTTAACTTGTATATTAATGATATTGGCAAAGATTTGGATGGAGATATTCAGTTGTTTGCAGATGATGCAAAGTTGGGACGAACCATAAAGAGTAGTGAAGATGTTGTGAAGATGAAGAAGATGAGTATCGCATGCTTAATCTCACACCCACCTTATTTAACCTTGTCACCCTTGGAATACATTTAGACATTGCATCTACTAAACAGTTTTTGAAAATCCCCCAAGCTGCATGATCTCTTTTCCAGCTAACTCCTCATTCCACACTACACTCGCAAGCTGTCTCCTGAGCTCTTCATAATCAGCCCCCCCTTGTAGTTCCACATATACCCTTTTCTCACAGAGGCCCTCGCACTGCTGGCAACCACCCAGGTAATCACCTCATTGAGCATATTGAGGAAGGAAATCCAGGTTGCCATGGATTTCCATGGTTGCAGAGCAAAACCAAGTCTGGGGAAGGCAATAATAGGAATGGAACAAATGGGAAAAATTAACAATGCACTGCTTTTTTTTTATATATACAAATGTTAGCAGCATCTGGAACAATAGGACTGAGTTTGTGAAATTGACATTCAGTCTGCCAAAAGATTGAGTGAAATATGCATGACAAAATGTCCTGACAAGAAACTTCTAGACAGATGAGCATAGCAGTGGTTTCAATATCAGTATCTCAGGTATTTCAGGTTTCAGTGGTAGCAACAGTGGTGCTACAGAAATGAGTGTTTGCAGAAGAGAGAGAAAGTAATAATTAGCATGATCGAGGGAGAGGAAGGTGAGCATGATGTGGCAATTAACATGACATTAGGTAGTGTGACTGGAAATATGGAAGATCTGAATGGTGGTGACTCCGTCAGTGAATATTGAGAGACAGCAAGATATTGTACACCCACAGATGTGAGACCCTCTGACACCTCTGCACATGTCAGAAGAAGGAGAATCCATTCCGATAATAGGGTAATCAATCCATCATGTGGGATGAGTTGTTTATTATTACATGTAGGAAAATCAACTTTTCTTTTATGAACATTGTAGTTTTTAAAGTGGTAACTAATTTGCTTGTATAACAGTTTGAAAATTTTACATATAAAGCACGTGATTTCGGGTGTTGGTGACCAATTCGTACATCCTTTATTTCTTTCTCCCCTTCAGCATGAACTGACTATTCTTGGCAATTTGCCAGACCTGGTTCTACGAAGTGTGGGCATACTATACTTGGAGAGGAAGAAAAGGTATGAAAAATGAGTTGACGCATGTGAAGAGAGAGCACAGAAGACTTGAAAGGCTGAACGATGTAAGATGAATAAAAAAGTGTGAGGAAATGTTATGAGAATGAGAGAAGGATAGAGAATGAATGAGCAAGAGAAAGAAAGGGAATCAGAGAAATTCAAAAACACAAGAGCAAGAGAAAGCATATAAATAAGAGAGCAAAGGATGTAGATGAGCAAGGAATGAATGAATTTGTGAGGGGAGTGATGTATGAGGATTCAATGATTTGTATTGAAAGAATGTTACTGGAGTGCTTGCCTGGAGGAATGACAAAGAATGTGCCTATGGCAATAAGAGCAAGATGAGAATGTGAATATGACAGTGATAGTAAAAATGAATGGAAAGGTAGTTCAAATCAAGTGGTGGGATCTGAGGTTATTCTTATGAACTGTGCAGTAGGAAAGTGCAAGAGGAAAGATAGCATTTTGCCTAAATATTCATTATTGCTGCCACAAAACTGAGGCAGCAATAATGAATAACATGATAGCAAGGAATGTGCAGAAAGAGAGAGATATAGGATATGTGGATTCTTGGAGTGCATCTGAGGATAGAAGAGAGCCCTATCCAAGAGATGGACTGCATTTGAGAATTTGGAAGGAAATGGAAAGGCACAAGCATGTGGAGATTATTGTTCTCTGGGCAAGTGAGTGTTAATGCAGAGAAATCAGCGTTGACAAGGTTGATGGTATCAGAGGTAACCTCTTGTGGAAATAGTTACTTGGAGATAGGGGAATGTATATAATCAAATAGAGTATGGAGGGAACAATAACACGAGGGTGGTCTGAAAAGCTCTTGGCCTAACAATGAAAAAACGAATTTATCATTCCAAAATTATTTTTATTTTTCAACATAATCTCCCTTAACATTTATTCCGGCGATGCACCATTATCCCTTCCCTGTAGTGGTTCTCAGTAAGATCTGCAAAATACCCCTCTACAGTTGCAATCACCTCTTGATTCGAAGAAAAACTATGACCAGCGAGGAAGATTTTTAGTTTTGGGAAGAGATAGAAGTCAAGAGGAAACCAAATCTGGGGAATAGGGTGAATGTTCCAACAATTCATAGTGCAGATCCCTTAATTTTACCATTGCCAAAACACCTTTGTGGGCAAGTGCATTGTCCTGACTAAAGATGATTTTTTTCTTCTACAAACCGGGTCTTTTCTCACAAATTTCGTCTAGTCTGATTAAAAGATTTGAATAATGTTCCCCAATTATTGTTTTACCTTTTTGAAGATAATTAATAAACAAAATGCCTTTAGCATTCCAAAACACTGATGCCATGACATTTCCTGCTGATGGAACCGACTTTGTCTTCTTTGGCACTGAACAACTGGCTTCTGTTCACAGTTTTGACTGCTGTTTGGATTCTGGTGTGTAATGGTGAATCCAAGTCTTTTCCATAGTAATAAATTGACCCACAAAATCAGTTTTATTCTTGTTAAAACATTCCAAGCACTGTTCAGAGATTTTCATATGAGTGTGTTTTTGATCTGCTGTGAGCAAGCGCTGCACTCACCTTGCGCAAAGCTTTTTCATTTGCGATTCTTCATGCAAAATATATCCTACACGTTCTTTTGAAATGCCTATAGTCTCAGCAATTTCATGCACTTTGACTCACCAGTCATCCAATTCCATATTGTGCACTTGATCAATGATTTCTGGTGTTGTAACACTTTTTCGACGTCCTTCAGGCGGATCATCTTCAAGGCTGGTATGGCCATGTTTAAACTTTGGCAGCCCATTTTTTTTAATTGTTGAAAATGAAGGAGAAGAGTGCCCATAAACTTTTATGAACTTTGAATGAATTTCTTTTGGCATTAAACCCTCTTTTACAAAGAATTTTATAACCAGACGATACTCAATTTTATCCATTTCAAGGGATACAGACAACACTTATGCTTCGGACAGCTGTATAAAACAAACTACTTGATAGAATGACTTGCAATTTCACATGGATGCTTATGACAGATGTACCAACTTAGGGGAAAAAAAATCTTTCCGATAGTGTTGCCATCTATGGTCAAGGCTGAGAACTTTTCAGACCACCCACATAGGTACAGAAATGGTGACAATGCATTGATGTTTCTTTACATAAATGCCAGGAGTATCAGAAATAAGTGAAATGGACCTAAAGGCAGCAATAGCCTCAGCCAGTCCAAAGATTACTGGATCAGTGAGACATGGTTGATGAAAGATGATGTACTGACAGGAATAGATCTAGAAGAGTACAGCATACAATAGGACAGGAAGGACAAACAGGGTGGTAGAGTGTTACTTATGAGTTGAGTCCTCTCAAAGTGGAGAATTTGGAAAAAATGACACTAATACTTTGAAAGTGTATGGTGTGAAATGAAGGTGAGCAGGACAAGATATTCAGTGGGATGTTGCTATATACCAGGGAACACTGAGGATGATGAGTAGGAAATGTTTAGGAAGATCAGTTTAGCAAGGAATCATTATTGATGGCTTTAACTATAACATTATAAATTTGGTAGAGAAAGCAGCATACAGTGCTGTGGGAATGCAGTTTCTGGAATTCTTGAGAGAGAATGGTTTAATGCAATATGCAGTAGAGAGAATAAGAAGAATGGTTTTGGATTTGGTTCTTGCATCAGCAGACCTGATTGTAACCGAGACATCAAACGTTTTCATCAGGTGATTATAATAATCTCAGAAATAAGTCTGGAGCAGTTCCCATGAACAGAAGAATACAAGGTGGGGAGATCACAATAGCACATATCACAGGGACTAGAGAAGAAATATTTAACTGTAATGGCAAATTTGCATTCTTCAAGTGAAAAAAAAGTTAATGATTTGGTTTAAACTGGATGACTAATGAAATCAAACAGGAACAGCAGATGAAAAAGAGGTTATGAAAAAGTATAATGAGAGATTTGGAGAGAAGTTGTGCGAGGAATATAAGACTGCAGCAAAGATGGAACACAAGGAGAGATAAGCACTGCAGTCCAATTAAAATCCTAAATAATTCTTTCATTGTGGCCAGTAAGAGGGGAAATGACTATGGGTGAAGATATTGTTAAATATAAAAGATCAACTGACAAATGCAAATGAACCTAGTGGAGCTGTTTACTACTTTACTAGGACATCCTAGAGCAGTGGTTCCCAAAGTGGACAGTACCAACCCCTAGAGGGCGCTGGAACAATCCAGGAGCAAAAGGGGGTGTTGAATTGAAGTAAGGGGCAGTGAAAGCATAAACGACAAAAATTATGTGGTGAAAAAAATTTGTCATCAAAAATTTTGATGATGAAACTGTTGTATAACATACGTAAAGATAGTAATGGTAGCTTTATTTTCCAAGGAAACGTACAAAATGCAAGTTACAACTGATTGGCATTAAAGCCCAATTATAGGTATTAACAAGCAAAGTGTTGGCAGGTGCGCACTTTCAAGTGATCAGGATTTTACAAGTCCAGTATGCATCGGCAGGAACATGTGCATGTTATGACTTGTTCACTGTATAATACTATAAATACATGAGACATATGAAATCAGTTTTAGATTGCAGTTAGAAATTTGATGTAGTACATATTTGATACCTAGATGGTACCTTACACAGATTACACAAAAAGCAAATTATTGTTCCAATAAAACAGCAGGTTTCATGTATTTTTATACCTTTTTTTTGTAAAAATAATTTGGTTTAGGTAAGTAAGAAATTGCATTCTAGCAATTTTGTAAATTTAACTTTTTTTATAAATAATATCATGGCTAAACCCCAGAAGAAATGTAGACAATATAATATAGAATATATGAAATACGGCTTTCTTCTACTCTTGAAGGCTTCATAAGTTTTTTCAAATGAATCTATGAAGCCTTCAAGAGTAGAAGAACATTTGACAAAAGTTCATGCTGCTGATAAAAAAGATAAGGATTTATCATATTTTCAAGCACTTAAAGAAAAATGTTCAAAACAACCAACATTAGCAGGCATGTTTTCAGCAGCATCCAAACTAGACAGTGATGGGTTGTACACCTCTTACAACACATCCTTACTGATTGCTAAATTGGGAAAACCACATAATGTTGGTGAAGGCCCATGGTGGGACAACTGAATCGACCGTGAGATGCGGTGATTGATACCATGGAGGGTAATGGATGGCAATGCTGTACCAATGAAGTTTAACTGAGGTTCGGCTGTTGCTGTTACCCCCTTGGGCGCTGAGATTCGAGAGTTTGAGTTAGCTCTCTTAAGGTTTCTGCCTTTAGGGAGCAATTTGAGTCTCCGGGGAAAGTGTTCTCTGGAGAACACTTTCCGGAAAAAGTTCTCCGGAAAAGATGCATCAGTTTTGGGTTTGAGGTTATATGGTGAGTGGGCGGTGTAATTTAGCGCTCGTGTAAAATTGGTGATTTTTGGTGTGTTTTGTGCGTCTTTTTCCTTAAAAAATTGGTTTTATAGTATATTAGAACGATTTTTGTGTTTTTAGAGTATATTGTGTGTCTTTATAACATATTTTATTGGGGCTGTCGCCGCTAGAGGGATTTTTAGTGTGTAGTGTTCGTGAAAGCTCCGGATAAGATAAGTATTATTTTCAGTTATCGTTGATAAATTTATTTAATATTGCGTAGTTTTGTTTGCCTTGCATCTCTTAGTGAATCTTTTTGTGTGTTTTTGGTCTGTTATAATTTATAAATTGATAAAATACGTTGCAAGTAAGTATGGCTACAGTACGAAGGAAAATGGCGGCCAGTAATGATGGTTCACCATCTTTATCAAAGAACGGTAGTATAAAGGAGATGATTCAGTGTACTAGCTGCGAAATGTACGCTTTGCGGAGTGCGTTCGGAGTGTGATTACATGATAATAAAGGAGTGAATGTGTGTGGAAAATGTAGGGAGAATGAGAAATTGAAGAGTATTTTGGATCGTGATATTTTTGTCACACTTCAGAATGAAGAAAATAGGGATATGACAAGAAACAGCGAGATTGTACCAGAGAATTGTGAGAGTGTGAATGTAGAAAGTGTGAATGATAGTATTAATGGTTTTACTGAGAATAAAAAAGATAAGATAGACGCAATGAGTGAGATCGCATTGTTGAATGGTGCGATACAAAGGTCAAAACAGCAGCTAGAGCGTATGAGCAAAAGTTGACTGAATGAACCAGCCAATAATAAAAAGTATGACAGGAAAAATAGACGTATGAGTGTGAACATGAACAAAATGAAGGATAGAGTGCTGTATGGAGACTCGTTAGTACGAGGTGTGATAGTAGAGGATCTGACAAAATCGTACCAACCTGGTGCGACCATAAAGGATGTAAATGAGTCTATTAGAGAGCAAAAGGAAAGGGTGAAAGAAATGATTGTTATGGCAGGTACGAATGATTTGAAAGGAGACAAAATGGAAATGATAGAAGACCTGAATGAATTGTTTGAGGTAACAAAAGAAAAGAGCGAGAGAGTTAGAATGATTAGTCTTTTGCCACGGTATGACAGTGAAATGTTTAAAAGGAGGGCCATAATTGCGAATAACTTTATGCGTGGGTTATGTATGACGAGTGGTGTGGAATTTGTGGACGTGTGGAGTGATTTCGATGTGCGAAAGGATCTATATAAGATGGATGGCTTGCATTTGAATGGTTACGGTGTAGGAAGACTTGAGAAAGTGTTGCTGAATGTGGTGGATGTGCAAATTCAGGGAAACTAGATTTATTAAGGGATGGGGGGGGTGGAGTAGATATACAGTCCTTAGGGAGGCAGTTGAATGTAAGAATGAATATAATATGCCCGAGCAAATAAGGACAACAAATCAGAGTGGGATAGTTAATATAAAGCATCAAGGTAGGGTTGGGGCTAATGGGGGTCTTAAATTCATGTACACTAATGCTAGGAGTATTAGGAACAAGAAGGAAGAGTTTTTGGCCATGGTTGGCACTTCCAGACCACAAGTTATTGGAATTAGTGAAACATGGCTGACTTTAGATGATATAGCTAGTGGGATTGAATGTGATGGGTATAGTGTGTTCAGGAATGACAGGGAGAATAAAATGGGGGGAGAAGTATTGTTGATGATAGCTGATGAGCTGCAGCCAAGGAGAACAGAAGTTGAATTGCAGGATAGAGAAAAGAGCACATTTGAAGCCATTTGGTGTGAGATTGTGGCTAGCAGAACTAAATATACAATTGGGTGCTGCTATACACCAGGTGATGGAAAAGATGGTGGTGACAGTATGCACAAGCAAATAGAAGAAATGAATGGAAGGAGAGTGATTATTATGGGAGATTTCAACTATGGTCGCATTGATTGGAGTGAGGAGAGGACACATGGGAGGAAGGAATTGGATTTTATGCGGTTATTAAGGGATAACTATCTGCGACAGAATGTAATGGAAAATACTAGGGGTCAGAGAGTGCTTGGCCTCGTAATTACATCAGAGGATTTGGCTGTAACAAATATGACCACATTGCCACCAATCGGTGAGAGTGATCATAGTGTCTTGACTCGGGAGGTGGCTAAAGGTGTAGAATTTTCAATTAGGACAGAGTACATGTGGAATTATCGGGCTGGAAAGGACAAGCTTAGGAGTTTGATTGGTTCAGTGCCATGGCATGTACAACTGCAAGGACTAGAAGTCGATAGTGCATGGGAGGTAGTTAAGAAGTGTTTGCATGAAGCAGTGGCTAACTGTATACCTACAGTCCGAATAATAAATCAACTATGGGTTAAATGGATGAATAACACCATTATGCTTGAGCTGCAAAAAAAAAAAAAAAAAAAAACTATGGAGGGAATTTAAGGAGAAAGGTGACCGGCAGGCACATGAACGGTATAAAGCGCAGGCCAGAAGGGTAACGAGTGTGGTAAGAAAAGCAAAAAAGGATTACGAAAGAACGTTGGCCATGCAGGCTAAAGAGAATCCTAAACAGTTTTTTACATATGTAGCAAGTAAAAGGAAAAATGTACATGGCAGAATGATTTTAAAGAATGTCGATGGTAGGGAGGTAACTGAATCAGTTGATATAGTTGAGTTACTGAGTGAGCACTTTGCAAGAATATATCATCCAGGTGGTGACATTGCAGAAACGAATGTACCAGTAGTTTATACGGGAATTGTGGTGAATGAAGTGGAGGTGAGTAGTCTATTGCATAACCTCAATGTCAATACATCTGTGGGGTTGGATGGTATACCAGCTTGTGTTGTACGAGAAGCAGCTAAAGAATTGTCAGTACCCTTGACCATTTTGTTTAATTTGAGTCTCGGGTCTGGGTGTCCCGAGGGGGTGGAAAGAGGGGAAAATACATAAACGAGGTCCCAAGACTGCTGTTGTAAATTACATATCAGGAATCATTGTCAAGGTCTTAGAGAAATTAGTCAAGAAAAGAATACAGGATTGGATAGATGAAAAGGGGATATTGTATGGGGGACAACATGGTTTTGTGAAGGGTAGATCATGCCTCAGTAACTTGCTCACGTTTTATAACCCAGTGACTGCTGAACTGGATAGGGGTAATGGGTTTACAGTAATACTACTGGACCTTGCCAAGGCTTTTGACAGGATACCACATAGAACCCTAATCAGTAAACTGGAGCAGATGGGGATAGATATAGGGTTGGTGAGATGGATAGGAGGGTGGTTGAAGGAGAGATACTAGAGAGTGGTTTATTCAGGAGTGGAGTCTGAAAGATGGCTTGTGACTAGTGGAGTGCCACAGGGCTCTGTTCTTGGACCACTGCTTTTCAATTTGTGCATCAATGATATAGGAAAGGATTTGAGAGGAAGTGTTCACTTGTTTGCTGATGATGCAAAGTTGGGTAGAGCAATTATGAGTGCACAGGATGTCAAAATTTTACAGGATGATTTGGATAGTTTGGAGGACTGGGCTAGGAAAAATGGATGTCAATTTAATGTGCCAAAGTGTAAGGTTATGCACTTTGGGGTGAAAAGAATAGCAGCAGTATATCGCATTGGTGGAACCGTACTCCAGGAGATTGATGAGGCCAGGGATTTGGGAGTGTTGGTGGATAGGGAATTGAAGTTTAGGGGGTACATTGCAAAAGTGATTAAAACAGCACACCAAATCACTTGGCTTCTGAAAAATACTTTAACATGCAGAGACAAACAAGTTGTTGTTCCTCTGTATCGAGCCTTGATAAGATCCCATCTGGACTACTGTGCTCAGTTATGGGCACCAGGGTTTCTTCGTGATGGGGAGGAAGTGGAGAGGATCCAGAGACGAGTGACCAAGATGATAGCAGGTCTGTGGAATGAACCTTATGAGAATAGGTTGAAGATTTGTGGGTTGCAGAAATTGGTCGATAGGCGAAGGAGGGGTGATATGATTGAGACATTCAAATTACTGAAGGGTTTCTATAAGATTGATCCAGAAGATATTTTTGAAAAAAATGACTGGTGGTGGGAGGACTAGGGGCCATGAATGGAAGCTGGGCAAGAGCGTGGTTGACAAGGGTGTTAGAGCTAGGTTTTTTACTTGGAGAGTAGTGAATGAGTGGAATAAGCTTCCAGAGTGTGTTGTGGGTGCTACGAACGTGAATGAGTTCAAGGCAAGGTATGATAGATACTGTGTGAATGTCAAATAGTTATTCTTGACATGATGTTAGGGCCTCCCTCGATAAGTCTGTCGACTCCATGGAGTTGCCTGGAACAATAATAACTAATCCTACCAGCTGTTAGTGAAGTCATATGCACTGTACTGCACAAGTCAGCCTCTGATATTACAAGGAATCAAGAAAATAAGATAGTGAAATGAAGAATTGATGAAATAGCCCACGATGTTGAAGACTCATTATGTGAGTATTTAAAAAAACCCAGCCCTCTATACAACTTGATGAGTCTACTTTACCAGGAAATGAAGCCTTACTTTTAGCATATGTACAATGCATAAAAGAAGAAAAATTTGCCAAGAATTATTTTCTAAAAATTTTCTAACTGACACTAAAGAATAATCGATATCTCGTGCATTGGAAGAGTTTTTTAAAGAAATCCCTCTGAATAATATCTTTTTAGTTGCAATCGATGGTGCTCCAGCGATGGTAGGGCACTATCATGGATTTATTGCATATTTCAAAGAGGAGATGGCAAATGTATTCACTGTACACTGTGTGATTCATCATCAACATTTAGTTGCCAAATATCTGAGTGATTGCCTACACAGGTGATTACATTATGTGATTACAGCAGTCAACAAAATCAAGTCATTCATTGAATGACAGATTGTTTGGACAAGTTTGTATTGAAAACTATGAAGAATTAATCACTTGCTGCTCCAGACAGTAGTTCTTTCACTATCAAAGGGTGTCTGTTTGAATCAATTTTATAAACTCTTTGCTACAGTTTTTAGAAAACAGAGATGATTCTTTACAAGCTAACTCGATTCATTTCAAAAGTGGCATAGCTTATTTGACTGATTTGTTTAATAAATTTCATGAAACAACTACAGCTCCAAGGAGATGAGTAATTTAATGTAAACAAAAGCTGTTATTTCTGCATTTGTGTCAAAACTTGTCCTGTACAAACGAAACTTAGGACGAGGAGAATTGAGCCAGTTTCCAAATCTATCAACAGTGGAAAAATGTGATGAAAACATGCTCAGCTATTGTCAGTACTTGGAGGCTTTCCATTGTGATTTCAACCAAAGATTTAGAGATATTCTTGAAATGAAAATACCCGATTGGATTTTGGACCCATTTTCAAGTACAAACACAGAAGAATCTTTACAATTACAAGAACTGATAGAAGTAACAACAAATGAGGAATTGAAATTAAAATTCAAAACGGATACCAACAGTTCTGGTTGCAAAAGCAGATGCCCATATTTTATCCTGGATTGTGGGCTGTACTAAAAAAGTTTTTAATCGCATTTCCATCATCAGATTTAGTGGAACATGGGTGCAGTGCAGTCACAAATCCTTTAACTAAAAAAAGAAATCAAATGAAAATAGCTGATTGCTGTGATTTAAGAATTCTGCTGACAAATATAGAGCCAAATATCAATAAAGTGGTAGCAGCAATACCAGTCTCATCATCAGCAATTAATATTACTGATCGTTATTTACTATTTTATGTGCAATCAACATCATCATCATCAAATTCCTGCCATGTACCCTCAAGGGGTGTACAGGATATGATAGTACTACATGAAAAAATTACATAATTACTAACTTCCTATCTACAATTTTCTTCCAAATCAGTCTGTTACTTGTCAAGACTCCAACATTACCAGATCTTATATTTGTATCGTCTAAGGCACTTTGTGCCGTATCAATCCACCTATATCTTGGACCTCCTCTGGGTCGTTTTCCTGCCAACCTGGTGGAGAACACTTGTTTTGCTAATCTTTTCTCTCCCATTCTATTTAAGTGACCATACCACCTGAGATTAGCTCTGCTAACACATTCCTGGATGCTGACAATGTCAGCATCCAGCAATTATTATATATGTGTGTAATTTATGTTTGTTTTCTTAATTTTAATAGTATTATTAAATTTTCGGCTCCCACTTGTCCTATGTTTATGTGCAATTTATGTTTCTTTTGTTGATTTCAGTAAATCGTTTTAAAATTTCAGTTCCAAGGTGTCTTATTTCCAAACTGCAAGAATCTCTACTAGATGTATAATAAAATGCAAATTTCTTTCTGTGTCTGTTTGTTTGTTTAAAACTTGAGAACTTCTGATCCAATTTTCATACAATGTTATTTTATATGCATCAGGTAGAGCTGGTCAGGTCTCAAAAAGTAGTTTCTTAGGGGTGGGGGTGCTGAATAAAATATTTTTGGAAAAGGGGACAGTAAGCCAAACAAGTTTGGGAACCACAGTCCTAGAGGGATGTGGAAGGTTCAAGGTTTAAAAGTGAATGAGGAGAACGTGTTTCAAATACAAAGTATAATGGAAGATTGCACGGTAGTGGGACTGGACAGGAAAGCTACTGGAAAAGAATCTAACAAGTGTCAGTTCTTGTTCTTCAAACAAGTCGGTTATCAACCTAGAGAGACAAGTAGTGTGATAGAGGGTGAGAATAATGGGCAAAATATAAATGAAAAAATAAGAGTGGGGAGTGTGGAAAGTTTGAATAATTATGAAGTTTTCAGAGATGGTCATAACTCGGAGGATGAGCATAGATAAATTGAAAGAGGAGGGGGAATAGCTTGGGAATGAGTTGAGAAGCATGAAAGATGAGATTAAGTGAATGGAAGAGATGAATGCAAGGTGAATCAGAGTAGGAGTAAGACAGTTATGGGAATAATAGAAGAGGAGAGAATAGAAACAGCAGAAGCTATGGAATGAGAGAGAATTATGGGAATGATAGAAGAGGAGAGAATAGAAACAGTAGAAGAGAGGGAATGAGAGAGAGAGAGTTATGGTGGGAATGATATGGAATGATAGAAGAGGAGAGAATAGAAACAGCAGGAGAGAGGGGGAATGAGAAAAATGCAAGGAGTGCTGGAACCAGGGATAGAGAGATGCCAAGACGACGATCAAGGAGCAGACTGGTAAGAGATGTGATGTACAGAGACTCGATGATCCATGGCGTGCAAGATAGGATAACTGTAAACACACTTTCTATTGTTCCTGGAGGAACAATAGAAAGTGTGTCTACAGCAATTAAGAAGGGTGAATGAGATGATTGTGATGGTGGGCACGAATGACTTGAGAGGCAGTGTAAATTGAGTGGCGAGAGATCTGATATTCATGCTTGAGAACTCAGAGAGAGAAGATAGAAGAAGAAGAAGAGCATTAATAATGAACAGTGAACAGCATGATTGGCAGAATATGTCAGAAGAGAGGCTTGGAATACGTGGATGCTTGGGGGACATTTGAGGACAGAAAGGAACTGTATTTGAATAAGGAAGGATGTAGATACCCGGAGAGATTGCTACCAGCCTGGCTGGCGGAGTGGTTAGCATATCCGCTCTCCAGCGGAAAGGCAGCGGGTATGAATCCTGCCGTGGGCATGGATGTTTGTGATTGTCTGTGGAAATACTAGTGGTGGTGGTCGGAGGTAGATGGAGTTAGTGTAGTTGCAGTCAGTTGGTGGAGACAGAGTTGTAGAGCAGGTGCCCTCCATCGATGAGTCTTTGGACTCCCTGGAGGTGTCAAATAATAATAATAATAATTGCTGTTCTCTGAACGAGTCGGCGTGTCAATGCAGGGAAACTAGAATTACCAGGGTACATGGTAGCAGGAGTAGGTGCTTAGGAGAAGGGGGGAATACATCGGGTAATGCTGAGTAAAGTGGAGTCTGGAGGTGTTAATGATAGGTATAGAAAAAGTGACATTTTTATTCTTTATACTAATGCCAGGAGCATCCAGAATAAAGAAGATGAATTGGTGGTGCTGATAGCAACAGTCTGTCTGAAGATTATTGGGATCTCTGAGACATGGTTGAGGACGATATAAATAACAGGAAGAGAAGTAGCAGGGTTCAGCATTTTTTGAAACGATAGTAAAGGAAAATGCAGTGGTGAGGTACTGTTGGTGATAAGTGATGTCTTATGTCCTCTCAGAGTGGAGGCTTTGGAGGATAGGGATGCTAATGATTTTGAAAGCATATAGTGTGAGGTACAGCTGGGTAAGACAGGATATTTAGTGGAATATCCTGTATGGAGGCTTTGGAGGATAGGGATGCTAATGATTTTGAAAGCATATAGTGTGAGGTACAACTGGGTAAGACAGGATATTTAGTGGAATATCCTGTATGGATGCTTTGGAGGATAGGGATGCTAATGATTTTGAAAGCATATAGTGTGAGGTAGAACTGGGTAAGACAGGATATTTAGTAGGATGATGCTACAAACCAAGGAGCAGGTGATGTTTTAGGCAGTTGAGCTTGGAAAGTGCAAGAAGAATGATTGTTATGGGAGATTTTAACTACATCAGTATAAGCTGGGAAAATAATGTAGTAATAAGGGAATGGAATTTCTAGAATTCTTGAGAGACAAATGTCTTAGACAACATGTAATAGAAGGAACACAAGGTTCAACAGTTTTGGATTTGGTCATAGTATCAGAAGAGCTGATTATAACTGAGATAGCATCTCTTCCCCCAGTTTGAGAGAGAGTGGCCATATGGTTTTGACTTGGGAGATGAATAGACATGCAGGAGTATCAAAGAGAGCGGAATGTATGTGGAATTATAAGGTGTATGATTATAATAGTGCTAGATATCAACTTGGAACAGTTTCATAGAGGGAGGAATTGGAAGGGCAAGATATTATTAGTGCTTGAGAAATTGTGAGGCAATATTTGTTAACAACAATAGTAAGCTGTATTCCATGAGTGAAGAAGCAGACACAATTTAGTATAAAATGGATGACAAATAATGTCAAACAGGAACTGCAGGTGAAAAAGAGGTTATGGAAGAGATATGAGGAGAGGTGGAGAGCAGATGCATGAAGAATATAAGATACTCAGGCCATGATGAAATACTTTATTGGAGTATTTCATCATGGAGAAGTAGGTTTTAATACTAGAGGGATAGGGCTGGTTCAGAGTTTAGAGGTGCAAGAGGAGAATGTGTTCCAAATACTGAGTACTATGGATTTCAGTAAAGCTGTGGGACTGGATGGAATTTTGCCATGGGTTTTGAGAGAATATGCTAAAGAAATGACAGCTCTGTTGACTTGGCTTTTCAATGAAAGTCTTGCTACAGGAAAGGTACCCAAGGAAATAGAACCAAGGTAAGACAGTCTCATTGCATAAAGGCAGTAGCAGACTGGAGGTGTCAAATTATAGACTAGTTTGTGTGTCATCAGTAGTTGTTAAGATCTTGGAGAAATTAGTGAGGGACCATATACAGTGTTGGGCAGATGATGTTAATGTTATCTATAAGAATCAACATGGATTTGTTAAGGGCACTCTTGCTTTAGTAATATCATTGCCTCTTTCATGCTAGAGTAAAGAATGGAAGGCTCGGTATTCCATCTCTCCACTGGTTGATTCCACGACTGCTTTTCATCCAGTTAACAAAGATGGAAGCTTCCTCCTCGTCCATCTGCGGGGAGGTTTTCACAGTTCTAATTTCAAGACAATTACAGATGCACTAGGGGTTGGTCCCAGTAACAGGACGCCCAGATAGTGACAGTATCGGCAGAGCATAAGAGATGGCCATCTCATGGCTCTGTCGATGGCGCTTCTCTTTGTGAATCTCACAAGGTGCCCACTCAACATCAGTGGATTAGGGATGGTACATGATTACTACCAGAATATGAGTATGTGGACGTTATTAGGACTAGAATTAATACCCTGCACATGACTGTCCCATACAGCTCGTTGGGATAGAGATTATATTAACTGTAGGGCTGGCTGCCTCTACAGTGAAACTCTATCTCACATCTCTCAGTGTTGTTTTAGAACACATGGTATCCGTTTAGGGAGGCAGGATGCCATGGTTTCCATATTAAATAACTGGTTAAGAAATAAAGGCAGAACCATGGTAGAACCTCACTTCTGTACAGAGGCTTAAGTAAACCAGATTTGATAATAAAGAAAAAAAAGAAGTATGGATTATTAATGCCCATGTATTGAGTACTGGGCATCCATTCACCTCTAGACATTTTAACAAGGTACAATACTACAAGCAGAACCAAGATCTTGTAAGACTGATAGGAGGGGAATATGGGGCAACTCCTCACTTTATCAGTGATACTATTTCTTCCTGTGGGGTTTGGTGCTATGCTAGATATAAAGACCTCTCTTTATTAGGACTGTCATATGGAGACTTTAAAATTTTGTCTCTGTATGCTCTGCAGGGAACACTGGTGGCTTGGCACTGTCATTAGCATATGACTGTTAGGATGCCTTGTGCCAAAATCAGGTGATCACTTGTAAGGGCTCTGGCCTAGTAAGAAGTGTAATACTGAACTCTCAGTATGAAGTTCAATAAAAAATAATAATGTGACAAGAGTAGCTGATGAAGGAAAGGCATATTCTGCCATTTTTTTTGGATTTTGCAAAGGCATTTGACAGGGTGCCACATGATAAGCTGATATTTAAGTTGCAGCACATGGGTTTAGATGTCAGGTTAGTCAACAGGATTCAGGATTGGCTATCTGATAGGTATCAGAGAGTTGTGTATGGTGGGGCAATATCAAGGAGGGAGAAGGTTACAAGTGGGGGTACCAGGGCTCAATACTGGGAATTGTATTGTTTAACCTCTATATCAATAACACTTTCAGTGGATTGTTAGGGGGAGATATTCAGTTGTTTGCAGATGATTTGAAGCTAGGAAGGGTTATTAGTAATAGAGCAGATGTGGCAGACCTGCAAGAGGATTGAATAAACTGAAAGGATGGGCTAATGAATGGGGTATCAGTTTAATGCAGCAAAATGTAAAGTCTTGAAGTTCTGGGATACGTCGATGGGAGGCAGCATACTCTGTTGGATAAGCAGTACTGGAGGAAGTAGGGGAGACAAGAGATTTGGGCATGATGATTGATAGAAACCTGAAATTCAGGAAACATACTGCAAAGGTGGTTAAGGTAACTCAGAGGACTGCTGAAATACTGAGAAGGATGTTGACTTGCATCAATAAGAGTTGTCGTTCCATTGTATAAAGCCCTGATCAGACCACACTTTCACTATTGTTCTCAAATTTGGTCCCCAAGATTTAAAGGGGATAAATTAACTGTGGAAAGGTACAGAGGCATATAACAAAGATGGTTTCAGGACTATATATTGTTGGTTATGAGGATCGGCTAAGGGAATGTGGACTGCAGAGTTTTGTAGATAGAAGAAGAGGTGACATGATTGAGACTTTTAAACTGTTGAGAGGTAGTTACATGGTTGACCATGGGAGTTCTTTAGCTTGGTGGAACAGGAGAAAGGAATGAGGACAAGAGGCCATCCCGGGAAGTCATGAAAGGAAGCTGTGAGCAAGAGGGTAAGAAGTGGTTTCTTTGCATGGAGGGTGGTTGAACTGCGGAATGCAGTGCCTGATAAAGTGGTGAGAGGAAGGAATGGTCAATGAGTTCAAGAACTGTTATGATAGACTTTGTGTTTTCTAGGAAGGACCTCCCACGATGAGTCTTTTGACTCCATGGAGGCCTGAATCATAATAAGAATAATAATAAAAAAAGTGGAGGAAGAGTAAGTGCCATTTCATAAGGATGGTGGTAGAATGTAGGCACCAATTACAGTCTAGTTTGTATTTCTTTTGTGGGCATTAAGATTTTTGAGAAATTAGTGAGAGATCACATACAAGCATGGCAGATCAGCATGAATATTTTAAGGTGCACACTTGTTTCAGTAATTTACATGCATTTTATAATAAAGCCAGCAAAAGTTGGTTGATTGGTAGAGCCGCTACTACCAATGGCTCATGCAAAAAGTTAAGCAAGTTTGAGTGCAGTTAGTAGTTGGAATGGATTCAATCATTCAATGCTGTTGGCACACACTCTCCTTCGATGAGTCTTTGGACTCCCTCCCTGGAGGTGTCACATAATAATAATAAAAGTGATGAGCAGTTGATGAGGCAAAGTCATATACTGCTTTTTTGTTGTTGTTTTTCTTTTTGATTTTACTTTGAGTAAAAATGTCATCAGTTGTTCCCCAGTAAGGCATAAAGCAAATTATCTTCGCTAATTGACAAAGTCTTGCAATCTCTTCTCAATTACCCATTTCCATAATAAATTTACTTTAATCTTTTATCCAGGTGTAAGCAAACAAAGTTTGCGCCTGAAGTATCTTCAGGACTGAGGCAACTCGTTGTAAAGGTGGACCAAGCTCTCATCACTACTTGTCTTAGTATCTCCCATAATGCAAAGCACATCTCTTTGCGGACATGTATAATGCTATGCATTAAGGAAAGGCCACTACCCAGACTGGTTTTGACCTTTATTGAGGTCTCGTCAGTGGTAGCCAGACCAAAAGGTGTGATACTAAAGTGGAAGCAATGGAAAGGTCATATTTACTTATATGAGTTGCCAAAAGGTGTCTCACCTTATTATTAAATTACTATGGATTTAGAGAAAGATGTTGGCAGTTTTTTTCAACTTGGTTAGACAATAATAAATTTAGTTTAATTCTTTATCCAAGTGTAAGCAAACAAACACCTTTTCCCTGCAAGGAGATTGCATTGCATTATGGGAGATACTAAGACAAGTAGTGATGAGAGCTTGGTCCACCTTTACCATGAGTTGTCCTAGTCCTGAAGATACTTCAGGTGCAAACTTTGTTTGCTTACACTTGGATAAAGGATTAAAATAAATTTATTATAGTCTAACCAAGTGGAAAAAACTTCCAACATCTTTCTCTAAATCAAGAGTAATTTAATAATAAGGTGAGACACCTTTTGGCAACTCCTATAGGTAAATATGACCTCTCCATTGCTTCCACTTTAGTATCACACCTTTTGGTCTGGCTACCATTGACGAGACCTCAATAAAGGTCAAAACCAGTCTGGGTAGTGGCCTTTCCTTAATGCATAGCATTATACATGTCCGCAAAGAGATGTGCTTTGCATTATGGGAGATACTAAGACAAGTAGTGATGAGAGCTTGGTCCACCTTTACCACGAGTTGCTTACACTTGGATAAAGGATTAAACTAAATTTATTATAGTCTAACCAAGTGAGAAAAAACTTCCAATATCCATTTTCATATCTTCAATGTGTGACTCATGAGTTTAATTTCTCTGTACTTACTACAGGACTGGAGATTAACTTTGTTCCTATCTATGGGAACCAATATGCTCTCCGATTCCTCTGGCATTTTCTCGGTTTCAATGAGTCTGTTAAAAAAAAAAAAAAAAATGCAGGAGCCACATAAACTGTTTGCCCTTCCTAGATATGTTAATTGCACACCACTTTCCAAAAGGTTCATTATCATTCTCTATTTACGGAAAGCCTACACATACTGGAAGATATCAGCATAAACAATCACACCATCATGCAGCACAACACTACTGTACACTAAAAACACTAATACACAGAGCCAAAAGGTTTTTTTTTTTCTTTTATGTTGCTCCCACTCACGAAAGGTTATTTGCTAATCTATGGTACATTTTGTACAATGGATGGGCTCAGCATTTCTTTTTCTATTTTTATGAAGTTGTTGGGTGGTATCAAGGAGTTGAGCAGTAAGGAAATAAATGCTGTATTATAAATGACAAAAAAACACATAACAGTATCAATGTGTGAACATATTCTGAAGGCCAAAAGGCTGAATAAGGTAGGTGTAAAATGGAAGAACTGGAGCTTAAGCATGAAATCTGGAAAAAGAAAGTACTTCAGAGGAAGTCAAGATTAATAACGGTAATAATCAGTTACATGAATGGTATAAAGAACAAGGCAGGAGGCTGACTCAGTTAGTAAGGAAAAGAAAAGGGCAGTATGAACAGAAATTGGCAAATCAGGCAAAGAAAAACCCTATAGAGTTTTTTCAGATATATGGCAAGTAGAAGGAAAAATTATCATGGTAAGACAATGTTAATAGATGAAAGTGGTAGAATGGTATAAGACATCGCTGCTGCAGAAGACATTGTTAAGGTATAAGGGTGTTTCATCCTGATCAGGGTGGAATCATGAGGAAATTAAGTGTAGAAGACATAGGAGAGGATGGCTTAATTGTAAGTGAACAGGAGCTATTTGAGGAAATAAATAAACTTGATGTCAATAAGGTAATAGGATTTGATGACATATCACCAATATCATCACACATCTTAAGAGAATGTTCCAGGAAAATGGCAGTAGCATTGGCATGCCTGTTTAATAAAAGTCTTGCAACATCACAGTTCCAAGGGAGTGGAAGGAGGGTAAAATTGTTCCACTGCATAAAGGTAGTGATAAGGATACAGCCTCAAATTATAGGCATGTCTGTATATCTGGAGTTGTGGTGAGGGTACCAGATGATAGATGACAGCAGTATTCTCTGTGGTTATCAGCATGGCATTGTTAAGGGGAGATCATGTTTCACTTACTTATGTACTACAACAAGGTGACAAATACCTTGGACAAGGGAGATGCATATACAGTGGTGTACTAGGATTTTGCAAAGCTTTTTGATAGACTGCCACATGACAAGCTCTTAAATAAATTGAAACAAATGGAATTGGATAACAGACTTCTGAGTTGGATCAGTGACTGTCTATAGGATAAGTATCAGAAAGTTGTATATGGGCAGTATCCTGAAAGAGAAAGGTCACTAGTGGTGTGCCACAGGAGTTCAGTTTTGGGGCCATTGTTGTTCAATTTGTATGTTAATGATATTGGGATGGGTTTCACTAGTGATATGCAGTTGTTTGCAGATGATGCAAAACTGGGGAGAGCAATGCAGAGTCAAGTGGATGTTATGACCTTATAATAGGATTTGAATAGATTGCATTAATGGGCAGGTAAGTGGAAATATCAGTTCAATGTTGCAAAGTGTAAGGCAGGGGTCTTCAACGCATGGCCTGCAGGCCACCTGTGGCCCACAGTGCTCTTTGACGTGGCCCACCGGCCATTTTGAAAAAAATAACTACTTAACATTAAAACGCAATTAAATAAAAATAATTTCAATGAAGACTACAGGCCACTAAGTTATACCGCAGTATTTAGAATTATAAGATGCTTTCCAGATTCACAAGGAACGCTGTGCATTTGATACTTTATATAAAATCCTATAAAAATAAATATTAAATAGACATGCTTCTTCAGCCATCTATCAGCGCCAAGCAGTACTTAAGTACTAGTACTAACATGGTAGGTAGATGGCTGAAGCAGAAGTTCGTTCAAGTGCACTGTCTAGTGTCTTCCAGATACATCTCGAAGGTTCTCGATACTTTATTTTCATATAAATACAAGAGGATATCATCCACAGTCAGTCAGTTGTGAACAGTGTGATATTCGTGTATAAGTGCACGGAGGTTCATCATGTCAGCCATAGCATATTGTGGTTTTATATTGCCAGACTTTTTTCATTAGTGTGAGACATATTCAGTGGATAATAACCGTTACATGGAAAATTTGGTAGAGAGGGTGTGAGCAAAGGAATGAGGAGCAGGTTCTTTTCATGGAGAGTGGTTGGTGCGTGGAATTTTATGCCTGAGTGTGTTGTGAATGTAGACACATTCAATCAGTTTAAAGCACGGTTGGATGAGCATTGTGTTTACCTCCCCACAATGAGTCTCCAACTCCATTGAGGTCAGATGTTAATAAAAATATATAGAAGTATGTAAACTTTGCTGATTCATGAATATTTGATTAAAGTTTATAAAGCAGAACACCAGAATAAGTAAAGTGTATTTACTAAATAGCACAACATTTCATCCCAAATGCATACAATTTCTTCAAGCGTAAATAAACAAACTAGTACACAAAACAGTAAAGACTAACAAAAGTAACAACTATTATGCAGTTATATAAAAGAGACTGATGTTATTTTTTAAAAATTATTTCTAATTGTTCTGAACGTTAAGTGTGTTTATGCATTCACGTGAATGTTCTTGACTAATGAAGCCTAGGATGTATTCAGTCAAGTTAATACTTTTAATATTTAAATACTTAGGATCTAATGCTATTTTCAAAGATTACCATATTTTTCTTTCTGCTTTATCATAGCAAATGTGTATTAGTTCTGATTTATTCCATAAAACTTGATGTCTCAATTGCGAAGCAGCTTGTGGATCAGCTGAAGAAAGTACGTGTGATGACAAAGCTGAGGCTTCATTTCTATGGCATTCAATATCTCGAATGTGTTCTTCAATGTAATGTTCAACTGACTTTTCTGTCTGTCCATAGTCAGATGACCGGCAATTGCACCATAGCCAATAAACACCTGGATGTTGAAGTGCGCTATGTCAAAGTTTTGCAGATCTTAGTAGTGATCTCATTTTGATAAAGGGGTTAAATGCTGCTTTAATTTTATATTCCTTAAATATTTTTGCTATTTTTTTATTTTTTATTATTCCTTAAATATTTCCGTTTATGGACATACAACTAATGTAGGGGAGCATGATGAATCCTCTGTTTTCTTCTTCATTAGAAATTTCTCTGGTCTCATGTTAGTTGAGTAGTCCGGAGATGGTGTGCTCACTATAGCCATTTTGAAGTAGTGTTTTTTAAATGTTGAAGTTCTTTGGATAGTTTGTCCTTGTTGCTCCTAGTGTGGAAATGATACCCAATTTTTGATGATGGGATGAGGCACGTAGATATCTGTCGGTATGTGTAGACTGTTCAATTATAGAGACTTTTAATTTACCAGATTCCTTAGTTAGTAGAAGATCCAGAAATGGGATTAAACCAGTAGATTCTAATTCATAGGTGAATTTTACGTTAGGGTGTTAATGATTTAGGTACTCACGAAAAAGCAAAAGTGAAGGTAGTCCATGGTTCCAGATTGACAATATATCATCGATGTACCTTTTCCATAATTTTGGTTTATGATGGTATTCTTCTATGGCTTGTTTTCAAATGTTTCCATAACTGGTGAAAGAGGACTGCCCATGGGCTAGACCAGAGTTCTGTTTGTATATTGTAATTTTATATTTGAAGTACCCAGGTGAAATACAGTGCTTGAGGAGTGCCATAACCTTCTTAAAAAATTTATCTTGAAGCAGTGCAAGTAGATCATCAGTAAGAATATTGGTAAAAAAACTGACTATATATCAAAGCTTGCTAAAATTGCTAATCTCAAGGATAATATTGCTGATGCTTGAAACAAAATGCTCAAAGTTATTTAGCAAAGAATGGTGATAACCATAGTCCTGTTAGTCCTGTTTGGCAAGATATGTCGGAGAATCTATCCCTTCTACTACTGGAAGTAGCGGTGTGTCTACTTCATGAATTTTGGGTGTCCCATATACATGTTGAGGAAGAGGATGAAGAGAACAGAGAGCTAGTCTGGTTTCTCTGTTAAATTTATGGATTGTTTTTAAAAGATTATTGGTGTAATTTTGAAGCTCTCTAGTAGAGTCTTAATCCATAATGGAGTAAGTGTCAGTGTTAAGAAGCTGCCTAACTTTATAGTCATAATCATCTGAGTCAAGGATAACCATAGTCCTTTGTCTGCAGGTAAGATCACTATGTCAGAATTATTTCTAAGCTATTGAGAGCAGCTTGTTCTAAAGGTGAAGGATTATCAACAGCAGGTTTCACTGCATTTACAGCAAGTGCTGCTTTGAATCAAGCCAGTGATGCCTCTTGTGAAGATAAGATAGACGTAGCTCGTTCAAGAAACTTTTGCTAACAAAATCATTAGGTACTTTCCGGGGACAGACTGCAAAGTTAAGGCCCTTTCTGAGAACTACTTGTTCCAGCATATACAAGACATGCTTGGATTTATTAACAACTATATTTTTTATTTTTCCATTGTCTGTTGAGAATGGAAGTTACGTTTTTCCAGAGATTAATGTGAAATTTATTTTGAAGTATATTAAGAAGGAGCAATTTTCTGTTCTCAAGAATGCCAAGAAGACACTTGGTATCAGCAATGCATTCATTAAGTAGCGCTATTTTTGTTTTATTATAGATTCTAGATGCTCTAGGTGTGTGAAACTTTTTTTTAAAGTCAATAAATATGGGAATAATTCCAGACATTTTACATCGGCATAGAAATACTAACCTGTTGACATCTTTGGCAATCTTCTGTAACAATCTGTCCAGTATATAAAACACAACCCCTAATAGAACCAGTTGAAAAAAAGTAAGCAGGGGTGGTTGGGATACCAACTTAGACATCAACCTTCACCTATGTTCAATGCACTTGGAACAGAGAAGTAGACCAAGAAAACAGTTTTGGCAATACATAAGCAAACTTCTTTTTTTGAAGATGACGCTCATAAACCATCTGGCATTTACCATTTGGTGCAAAACAGAACAACTTGGCTTACTTTCATTTGATACACTAATCTTCATGAGTTTTTGCTATATGAACATTTCTGTATATAATTTCTTTATTCATATATGAATAAATGATGATGATTGGGTGTGGGGGGGGGTAAGAGGGAAGAAAGGTTTCAAGTAGGATTTGAGTTAAGTATTGGGAACATCACTATTCAAGTGTTAATGGCACTGTCAAAGAACTATAAGGAGATATTCAATTTCATTTCTTACAATGATGTGAATCTGGGAAGAGTTAGGAGTAATAGCACCAATGCTGTGGCTCTTTAGTCATCACTGCATTGAAAAGGCTGAAGACATGTGCAGATGCACAACAGATATCTAAAGTTTTGAGATCCATACTGGAAGAAATAAAGGATAGTGGAATGATGGTGGATAAAAATTTGAAATTCATGTGGCATATTGCAAAGTCGTAAACAACCATCATAATGCAATACTGAGAAGGTCCTGATCAGAAACGTGACTGCTGCACTTAGATCTGAGCATCAGGATTTGAAAGGGACAAAAAAACCAGGAAACAAAAATGAATCAGGACTATGGAACATTACTTATATTGGTGGATAGATAAATGGGTGATATGAGATATTTAAGCTGTATTTACCAGACGGATACTGGGGATTTTTTTTTATCGAAGAACAAAAAGCTTGGACAAGGATCCATTCATGGAAGCTGCAAAAAAGGACTGGCATGCAGTGAGCAAAGTGCTTATTTATATATATATATATATTATTGAAATTAAGATTTACTCGAGATGTATACATTTATAAAATTAATTTAACCGACTAGAACCCGAGAAAGTATAACAAAAACCTTTAATAAATCACGACTAGTTTCATCGGTGCTCCGACTTCTTCAGGTGAGAAAGAAAAAACATAAGACTTATAAAAATAACAAGGTAAAAAACATGGACTTTTCAATTATTTAAATATAAAGAGCCAATAGGCTTCATTTCGGCGAAACTCTCTGATTCCAATCTTTGAGTTTCTTATTCGGTTTCAAAACAATGTGGGATTTAATATCCCCTTAATTTAAATAATGGACTTTTCAGCTTAATAAAAAGAAGTAGAATAGTAACAGTCATATTTGAATAGGTGACCAAGTGCTACCGTTGGCATGAGTTGAATGTGTGTGACAGCTAATTTTAGAGCACCAGTATTGGATTTCTGTGCTATGGGAATCAGGCAAATTGTAGCTTAGATTGTTGTTCAAGTGTGAAGGGTCCAGAACTATTTCTTTTGATTCGATAATTCTTCTTTCAAATTCATTCTTGCATATATATAAATTAGTAGTGCGGTCCCAATCAACTTGATGTTGCCGTTCTTCAAGGTTAGAGTTTGTGGAGAAAAGGACGTGACTGGAAAGGGCACTCGCTCGTATTCTACAATAGGAGATGTCACGTCTATGTTCCTCAAGACGAAGTGAAACTATTTTGGCCAGACAGATAAATCTCTTTCACTTCGTCTTGAGTAAGGAGTAGTATTATACCACTCCTTACTTATTTCAATAAACAAGTAAGGAGTGGTATAATAGTCTCTTGTCTAAAGCAACCTCTCACAACAAGTCTCATGGTTCCACGGTGGTACTGAATGATAATAATAATATTTCCAAGTATACAAACATTGCAGATTATTAGAACAATAAAGATGTGTAGAAGTACAGAGTAGGAGATTATGAGAAATTAGGGAAACACAGTGATGTTTAGTAGCTTGATAGTTGAAGAGGAGAGAAATCAACAGTGCCTGGGAATTGGTCCAGAATCAATTACTTATGGCAATATCAGATTGTGTTCCCAAGGTTTAGAGGATAAATAAAATGATTAAAATGGATGAATCATGGAATTATACAGAACTTCTGAGAAGGAGGATGTTATGGAGAAGATATAAAGAACAGTGTACCCACCAACAGTGTGAAGAGTATAAGGTGCAGGCTAGAAAGGTGACAAATTAATAAGAAAAGAGAAACTGGCATATGAAACGAGACTGGCTAGCAGTAAAGCAAAACCTAAGAGAATTCAATAGTTATGTTGTTAGCAGAAGAATGGGTGAACGTGGAAGATTGACCGTACTTGTTGGAGATGGAACTCCAGTCATCTGCTGAAGTCGACTTGTTAAATGGGTATTTCACTAGTGTATTTCATGTAACAGTGGTGGGGAGGTAAGAGTAGTGTCTAACAGTAATAGGAAGGAGGTCAGAAGACTGACAGTTCAAGAATGGGAAGTGTTTAAAATATTAAGTAAACTTGATGTTAATAGGCTGTGGGAATGAATGAGATACACCATGTATATCATGGGAATGTTCAAAAGAGGTGGCAGTGTCCTTGAAATGAAAAGTCTGGTAAGAGAACAGTCCCAGAAGAATGGAAAGAAGGAAAAATAGTGCTACTGCATGAGGAAGAATCCAATTCTACCGACTGTGTCAAACCAGAGGCCAGTGTGTATATCAAGTGTACTGGTGAAAGTGTTAGAGAAGCCGGTTAGAGGGAGAAACACAAAGCTGAATTGAAAAAATGGAAATCTTTTGAGATCGCAACATGGGCTTGTTAAGGGGAAGTCATACTTTAGTAACTTTTTTGGTTACAATTTATAATAGGGTGACTAGTGTATGGGAGAGATGCTTATACAGTCATTTATCTGTATTTCAATAAAGCATTTGATTGAGTACCACATGATAAATTACTGTTCAAATTGAGCACGATGGGAATGGATAATCATTTGGTAGCTTAGTTACAGGGATGGTTGACTAACAGAAGCCAGAAAAAGGAAAATGACACATGGTTCTGTCTGGGACCACATCAGATGGAAAAGCAAGGGAGCTCAGAATCTTGGTGGATAGGGAATTAAAGTTCAGGAGTATATATCACAAAAGTTGTAAGGGTTACCCAAAAAAACTACTGCAATAATGCAAAGAATGCTGACACATGTATGGATAAAGAGGTAATAGTTCCATTATAAAAGGTATTAATTAGGCCTTTTCTGCTCAGATCTGATACCTGGTGATAAGGAAACATTGGAGAGAGTGCCAAAGCAAATAACTAAGGCTGTCTCAGGACTCTGACTGGAATAATGAGTATAAGGACAGATTGAGAAAATGTGGTCTTCAGAGTTAGCAGGTAGGAAAAGTATGGATGATATGATTAAGGTAAATAAGTTAGTGGGAGGATCCCTTCAAGTAGATACAGGAAAATTATTGCATAGGATAATGGACAATGAGAAAAGGAGATGTAATCTCTAAAAACTGGATAAAGGTCATGCAAATAAAGAGGTGAAAAGGAGATGTTTTTGCTTGGTTGGTGGTGAACAAGTGGGAATGAATTGCCAGAGTGGGTAATCAGTGCTCAAACATTGAATATGTTCAAGGTAAGGTGTGATAGTTATTGGGGTCTGTGAGTGTTCAACCTCCCACAATGTCTTTGGACTCCATGGAGGCATGTTTGGAAGTAATATTAATACTAATTATTCTCAATTTTTTTTTAATTAAAAGAAGTTCAATATAAAATTTTTAAAAATAAGAAAAGGATACAAAAAAGAGAAGAACTTGATGATGTTTCAAGGCTCCAATAAGTCCAAGAAGAGATAATAAGAAAAGAAACACACCACATGCAATAATTCCTCCGACAAGTGTAATATTAGTAATAAAGCTTGCTGCTCTACCATAAGCTGCTACACCGATCAAAATGACAGATACCAACTATATGAAAAAGACATATTGTTAATTAATGTCAATTAATTGTTAGTTAGTGCATATATCCAATACATATATTTATTAAAATAATATCACAGGTATGTACAGACAAAAGGTTATTTATATAGTAATTAAAAGCAGGAAGGGAACAAACTACTTCATTCATAGAACCATTATTTTGGAAACCTCAGTGGCCTGTTCTTCCCTTGAAAGAAAAAATACCATGAAAAAAAAAAAAAAAGAAAGAAACATCAGTTTCTCTTTTTGTGTAGAAACTGAAAGAGATCCAGTGTTTTTAGCAGGTCTCCAGTAAACTAATATTTTTGGATTTCAAAAGGCATGTACCAGATTACATATTAACTTAAATATGTTTTAAACTAAAGCAGGCTTTTTCTTTTCTTGTTAAAAAAAAAGGAGGAGAGGGGAGTGCTGTACTCATTCTTTGGAAGCAAGAAAGAATGAAATTAAAAGGATATAAAAAGAGAACTAAATTTTTTTTTTTACCAATACTGTTAATTCATTTTATGATAACGTTCTTGGAAAATGAACACAACAAATTAAGTATATTATTATTTATTTATTATTATTATTATTATTTTATTATTATATTATTATTTAAATACTATAATATATATATATATATTATATTATTTGAGTAATTTATTATTTAAATTACTTAAATAAAAGTGCCAATAGGCTTCACTTCGGCAATGTAACATTACTTAAATGAAGGGGATATTAAATCCCACATTATTTCAAAGCCGAATAAGAAACTCAAAGATCGGAATCAGAGTTTCATATCAAATATATTAAACTATAAAAGTATCGGCAGATACTAGCGTAAGCTAAAGCACGTAGTACTTTATGGGTGCACCTTTTTTGACAACTTGTATAGCAGGGTATACAAGTTCTTTTCGCTATACCCTCAGTATTAATCTGGTCTGCCTACTCACTGATGAGACCCCAATGAGGGTTGAAACCAGTCTGGGTAGTGACATTCCACCATAATGTATAACATCATACATCTCCTAGGAGATGTGTTTTACATTATGGGAAATACTAAGAAATAATCCACCTTTGCCACGAGTTGTCCTAGTTTGTACTACGTGCTTTAGCTTACGCTAGTATCCGCTGACACTTTTATAGTTTACTATATTCAGTATGAAACTCTTTGATTCCGATCTTTGAGTTTCTTATTCAGCTTTGAAATAATGTGGGATTTAATATCCCCTTCATTTAAGTAATATTATTATTATTATTCAGAACCTCTATGGAATGATAAGACTCATTGTGGGAGGCCCACCCTAAACATCATGAAGTCTATCATACTACTCCTTGAACTCATTCAATATTCTTGCTCTCACCACTCAATCAGACAATGTATTCCATGGTTCAACCACACTACATTAAAAGAAACCACTACATACCTTTTGCAACTTAAAGAAAAGCTCCTTGTCCTTCTCACTCAATCCCCTTGTTCTAACGTATGAAACAACTCCCTAGCATCAACCCTATAACTACCTCTCAACAGTTAAAATGTCTCAATTATATCACGTCTCCACCCATCTACCAAACTTTGCAGTCCACACCCTCCATCTATCCTCTTAACTAACATTGTACAATTCTGATATAATTTTTGTTATCTGACAATGCACTCTTTCCAAGATTAATTTATTCCCTCCAAATCCTGGTGACCAAATCTGAGTACAGTAGTACAGGTGCAGTCTAATCAGGGCTGTATACAATAGAATTACAACTCTTCTATCTCTGCTTGTCAATGTCCTTCTCAATATTGTAGCAATTCTCTGGATTACCTTCACTGCCTTTGCAACATGTCCCCTGACCTTATCTCAAGATCCCCTGCCTCCCCCCCACTTCCTATAGTATAGTTCATCCAACACAGGCCTGCCTGGTTGGCCAAGTGGTTAACATATCTGCTCTCTCTCTCTCCAGCCAAGAGCAATACTCCAGGGTCAAATCCTTCCAAGAGCATGGATGTTTGTGATTATCCTACTAACCAATTACCATATGCACTGCTGCGACCTGTGTCCAAGTTAGTATGATCTTTGATGTCTTTGCACCCTTAAAAAAATCAAAATCCAACACAGTACAGTACACAACCTCCCACACTTCAAAACTGAAACCCCCATTCATTCTTCCATCTATCCAGCTTATTCAAATCCTCCTGAACAGTTACCACATCTGGATTATTATCAATAACCCTTCCCTGTTTCGCATCATCTGCAAATAACTGAATATCCCCCTGCAATCCACTGACAACATCATTGTTATAAAGGTTAAATAATACAGCAGGTTTCCAGTACTGAGTCCTGTGGAATCCCACTTGTAACCTTCTACTCATCGAGGGAGGGCACCTACTCTACAACTCTATTCTCCAACTACAATCATCATCTACACCAGTGTTTCCCAACATGTGGTTTGCAGACCCCCAGGGGATCTGCGAGTAATTCAAAGGGGGTCTGCGGGATAGTTTATTTTCATTAAAATTTATCTTATCATGTTGCTCACACCTGGCCTAATTGATATGTTCATATTCTTCCGAATATCTCCATTTATAACAGTATTGCATTGTCATACATGACACATTTAGTGTTGTAAAATTGTAATTTATTACTTTATCTTTATGATATGTAAAATATAAAAAATTTCCATTTTGAATTTTATGGGGGTCACGGTGATTTAACATTCGCTACAGGGGATCCGCGACTTCAAAAAGGTTGGGAAACACTGATCTACACCAACGGCATCTATGCTAACCACTCGGCCAACTAATTAGATTACAAAAACAAGAGCAACCCTTAACAAATACATGCTGACACTCACAGATAACATTAATCTCATCTAATCAATGCTGTATATGATCTTCGACTAATGTCTCCAAAATTTTCACAACTACAAACTGGTCTATAGTGATGCTTCCATACTACTACTACTACCCTTATGCAATGACACCATCGTTCCCTCCTTCCAATCCTTGGGGACCTCTTCCATAGCCAGACTAGTAGAAAAGCCAGTTAACAGAAATGTCAGTTCTTTAGCACATTCTCTTAAAACCTATCACAAAATCCGATTGCTTTAATGACATTCAGAGTACCCAGTACTTGAAATACACTCTCTTCTTGCACTTCTAAACTTCAAACCCTTCCTATCCTTCTCGAATTAAAAAAAAAAAAAAAAAGTGATCATTAAACAATTCCATTATGTCCTCTGAATAAGTGCCTCTACTCCCATCTTTGTCTAACAAAGTCATTCTAACACAATCATTCCTCCTCCTACTTTCCACACAACGAAAGAATTCCTTTGGAATTTTCTTAGATCTGAGGGATCTCTTCTCATATTCAAGTTTGTCTTCCTTAACAGACTAGTCACTCTCCTAGCTTGAGTCATATTCTTCACAAATCTGTTCTCACCGTGTCTCCTTGTATCTCTTCGTAACCTTTTATCACCTGCAGTTTCTGTTTAATATCATTTATCATCCAGGTTATATCAAGTTATGTTCTCTTTTTGCAGTTGAAGTATACAACTTATCACTGCTATTAATAAATAGTTCTTCGCTAGTTCCCATGCACTGATATGTTGTCCGTCCACTCCCTCCATCTATGGAACTGCCCCAAGTTGATTTCTAAACTTATTATCATCATATGCCTTATAATTTCAAAAATTTCTTTCTCTTTGATTGGTCGAGCCTCTGCTACTAATGGCACACGCAAAAAGTTAAGCAAGTTTGAACACAGTAAGTAGTTGGAAGGGATTCGATCGTTTTCGATGCTGTTAGCACACTCTCCCTCGATGAGTCTTTGGACTCCCTGGAGGTGTCGCATAATAATAATAATCTGCATGTTCATTCATCCTCCAAGTCAAAACCACATAGTCACTCTCTACAACTGAGGCAAGGATGCCATCTCAGTTACAAACAGATCCTCTGATGCTATGACGAAATCCAAATCATCCGAATCACATATTCTTTCAACTACATGTTGAATAAGACACTTGTTCATCAAGAATTCCAGAAATTTCATTCCCTTACTACTACATGCAATTTTCTCTTACTACTTAAAATCCCATAACAATCATTCTTTTCGCATTTGCCAAGCTCAACTGCCAAAATATCTCCTGCTCTTCATCCTCTATGCTCCCTAGCTTATAACAAGGGAGCAAAGAGAATCCTCCATCTCACACCCATGCTCTCAAAACCATTAGTGCCACTACATTCCAAATCCTTCACTCTGAGAGGACACAACTCACTACTTGTAAGGAATACTCCACCACCACACATGTATCCTTCCTCTCCTCCCAAAAATGCTACCCTGAAACTTTTATTCCTATCAGTATATCATTTTCCATCAACCATGTCTCACATATCCCAAAGTTCTTGGTTGTGCTGAGGCTGTCAAGCACCACAAATTCATCTCCTTTATTCTAGATACTCCTGGCAATAAAGAAGCATCAATGCAATATAGTGTTTCTATACCTCCATTATCATTATTCCCTCCAGACTCCATTGGATTCTGCATTACGCCATGTGTTTCCCCTTCTCCCAAGTGACTATCCCCCCCCCCCAAAAAAAAACACTTTGATAACTCCAGTTTCTCTGTGCTAAAACACTTATTCAGGAACATTCAAATGCAGGCCATCTATTGAATAAAGTTCTTTTCTCCTCTATGCACTCCAAGCATCCACATAATTTAGCTTCTTTCAACAAATTCTGGCTATAATACCATTCATTATTGACACTCTTCTCCTCAGCTCTGCACTATCATACCTGACTAACACTGACTTTACCTCTACCTCTTCTGCCATAAAACTTCAAGTATTAACCTCAGCTCTCTCGCCACTTGATTCACATTGCCTCTCAAATCATTCATACCACCACATCACAATAATCTCATCCACTCTTTCACATGGCTTAATTGTCATAGTCACATTAACTATTGTTCCTCCAGGCAAACACTCCACTGGCATTCTATTTCACATTCCACAGATTGAGTCTCCATACATCACACCTCTTGCCACTCTATTCCTTCCTTGCACACCTACATTCTCTCCCTCTCTCTCTCTGATACTTTCTCTTCTTGCTTTCCTACTTAACTACCTTCCTGTCATTTTTCCATCCCCAGTTTTTTCACTATTTCACCTTCTTCTCATTTGCTTCACATCTGTTCTTTTCAGTCAATCTCTTCTTTCATGCTTCTTAACTCATTCCTCTTATGTTCCACTTCTCTCATTGCATCTCTCTCTCTCTTTCCAAGAATCTACTTTCACTTGAATTCACCCTCTCTATCACCACCATCTTCCAAACCTACTATACTCCTTATCATATCTTTATTCACATGGTGATCATCTTCCTAACCCTTGATCATGTAAAACACTGCCAAAGTTTGTTATGCCAATTTCCATATTGCCAAGTCCTTCCCATTTTCTACATTTTAAGAAGATGTGAATTTCCTGGTTTCTCACCTGCCACATTTTTAACTGCTGGGATGCAAACATGCTGCAAGTACTGCATACCACAAAATCTTGTTGTTGCTGTTTAAAATGTAGTCCTTAGATGGTGGCAGGCTGGGCAATATCAAGAAATGTGTATAAAAAAACTGAATGCCTGAAAAACTGGCTGCCATTATTCAAATGCAGCACAAAGAACACAGACAAAATATAGTAAAATATTACATTCCATTATTATTATCAACAGACCTCTGGAATCAAGAGACTCATTGTGGGAGGTCCCACCTGCACATGCACAGCTCATCATACCTTGACTTAAATGCATTCGCAGTCTCTGCACTCGCCACACTCTCAGACAATGCATTCCAGTCAACCCACCACTCTACATGCAAAAAATATACTCTTCACTCCCCTGCTCACACCCGGCTTATACAGCTTCCAGAGATGGCCTCTTGTTCTCCCCCATTTCCAGATATTCAGTGAAAAATCTCATCCACATTACATCTTGATTGTGTCTCCCCTCTTCCTTCTATCCACTAGGATCTGTAATTTGCATTCCTTCAATCTATCCTCATATACCACATTCCAGAGACCAGAAACTGACTCAAAAACTGAACCATCTCCAACAACTCATCCTTTTGAAAACTAGATGACCAAATCTGAGCACAATAATCCACATGCATCCTGATCAAAGTCATATACAATGGAATCATAACATCCTACTTCTACACATCAGTGTTCTCTGCATCATTCCCATTATCTGCTTTGTTGTCCTCATAATTTTAGCAAAATGTTCATGAAATGTCAAGCTCCTATCCACCATCACCTCCAGATCCTTCATCTCCTCCAACCCCTTTAAAATATCTTCACTAATCCTATATTCTACATTCCAGGTTTGTTTCCCAAATTTTAAAACCTTACACTTTACTACATTAAAATGACATACCCACACACACACACTTGCCCATTCAGGGTCTATTCAGGTCCTTCAGCAAAGCTACATCTGCTAAGATTCAAAATAGCAAAAACTAATAAATTATATCAAAAACACATTTTTCAATGCCATCTTGTTAACACATCCTGCTGTAAATATATATATTCTCATGTGTGTGTTTCCTGCACCTATAAAAAATGATAAGTTTGCACCATGAGTATTATTTAAGTATTTCTGTTTCTTTTACAATTTATATATTTTATAACAACTCTAGTTCCCAAAACTTTCAAAATCTCATACATTACATTCACTTATCATAGTCTTATAAGACAAGAGAAATGTAATACAAAATAAACATTGTTTAATTAAAATAACTATACAAATAATTATTTAAATGAAATTCATTTTAAAAACAAATTTCAGAAGAGACACACCTTCTTTCTCAAACTCACACAAATTTAATTTCAGGAATATTTGGGTGATGATTGATAGAAGACTGAAATTCAGGGAGTATATTGCAGAGGTGGTGAGGGTAACGCAGAGGATTGCTGCAATACTGAGAAGGACGCTGACCTGCAGTTGTATAAGACCCTGATCAGACCATGCTTAGACTATTGTTCTCAGATTTGGTCCCCAGGATTTGAAGGGGATAAATTGACTGTGGAAAGGTTGCAGAGGTGGATATCAAAGATGTTTTCAGGACTGTACAATATGAGGATCGACTGAGGGAATGTGGACTGCAGAGTTTGGTGGATAGAAGGAGGAGAGGTGTATGATCGAGACTTTTAAACTGTTGAGAGGCAGTGACAGGGTAGACATTGGAGAGTTCTTTCACTTGGTGGAACGGCAGGAAGGAGCATTGACAAGGGGCCATCCCTGGAAGTTACGAAAGGAGGCTGTGCGCAAGAGGGTGAGGAGTGGTTTCTTTGCATGGAGAGTGGTTGAACCTTGGAATGCATTACCTGAGAGAGTGGTTGGAGCGGGAACGGTCAATGGGTTAAAGGAGTGGTATGATAAACTTTGTGTTTCCTAAAAACGACCTCTCGCGATGAGTATTTTGACTCATGGAGACCTGGATAATAATAATAATAAAAATTGTGGTAACAAAAACAACTAAGTTTGTTTATTAATCTTATCCAGAATTTCAGAACTTTGGTCTTCTGATTCAATCACTTCCCAAATTAAAATCATCTCACTTGGATTCAGAGTCAAGATTCTTTCCAAATAAAGAATCTTGTCCTACCTCAGAAGACTTCAGTGTAAACAATTATCAGAAAAATTACCCCACTCATAAAGTACTGAAGTACCTGAAGAGAAAATACTTATAATAAATTTTACAATTCTTTAAACAATCCCCTTCATTACTAATGAAATCAGTTCCTTCTGTTTGAATACAGTTCTCTCCTTGTCTTCAGGGTTCTGTAACACACACTATCATGAAGAATACTATTTATTATTATTATTACCACCCAAGACCCCATGGAGTCAAACACTTCTCTACGAGGTCCTTTTATCATACACACAGCTCATCATACCATGCTTTAAACACACTCAAATTCTCTGCAGACACCACACTCTCAGGCAAGGCATTCCAATCATTTATAACTCTACATCAAAAAAAACCTGCATCTCACTCCAATACTCACACCCTTTTTATACAGTTTCCAGGCATGACCTCTGGTTCCCCCTGATCTGCCACTATTTTCTGCAGAACCTCTCCAGCACTGATCCTATAACAACCCCTTACTAACTTGTAGGTCTCTATCACATCTCCCCTCTTCCTCTTGTCCACCAGACTCTGCAAGTTACATCTTCTCAATCTTTCCTCATACTCGACATTCCAGAGGTTAGAAACTACCTTAGTCAGTCGCCTCTAGATCTACTCATTTCCTGCAAGTATGAGTAGATAATTATGGATAATAGTAAAAATATATATTGTACTATATAGTTTCCCTAAAGAACTCCAGCGGAAACAGGAAAGTTATTTCCGCTGGAGTTCTTTAGGAAGACTAGCAGCATAGGAAAGTAGAGTATCAAAGAGTATTGAAGGAATCAAGGTACTGAAAATCATTTATTTCTTCAAGAATGTGATCATTTAGCATAATATTTCCTTCAATTCTGTTTTTAGGAGTCTAGTTTTACTACTGTATACTGCCAACCCAATATTTACATAATTCTGGTAAAGTTCTGCTACTGCATTAATTATTTTAAAGGTATGCTACAGTAATTTTGAACATCCTTTTTGTATTGATTGAATCAAAGGCTTTTTTATCTCTTTCTCCTCTTCAGGCAGTAGATGCATTTGACAGTGCTTCTGTTTTTCAAGAAAACGTTTACTTTGTTATGATGCTTCTTTTTTTTAATGCATGGTTCAGTGCTACAAAAAATCTGAGGATGAGGACAGAGACCAATATTTGTTGTCCGAATCATAAAAAGCTTCAAAACATTTTTAAGAGAACAAACATTTTATACTTTAATCAGAGGAAAATGTCTAAGAAATAATAATATAAATTTTAGATAAAAGCATAGATAAAAGGGTTATCATTCCATTGTATAAATCTATGATCAGAACCACACTTAGACTACTGTTCTCAGATTTGATCCCCAGGATTTGAAGGGAATAAATTAACTGTGGAAAGAGTACAAAGGCAGATAACAAAGATGGTTTCAGGACTGTACCATGCTAGTTATGAGGATTGGCTGAGGGAATGTGGACTGCAGAGTTTGGTGGATAGAAGGAGAAGTGATATGATTGAGATTTTTAAACTGTTGAGAGGTGGTTGACACCAGGGAGTTCTTTCGCTTGGTTGAACAACGGGAAGGAATGATGACAAGAGGCCATCCCTGGAAGTTACGAAAGGAAACTGTGAGCAAGAGGGTGAGGAGTGGTTTCTTTGCATGGAGGGTGGTTGAACCATGGAATGCATTGCCTGATGGAGTGGTAAGAGCGAGAACAGTCAATGAGTTTAAGGAGTGGTATGATAGACTGTTGTTTCTCAGGGGGGGGGGACCTCCCCTCGATAAGACTTGATAGATTTTGTGTTTCTTCGAAAGGACCTCCAACAAGGAGTCTTTTGACCCCATGGAGGCCTGAATAATAATAATAATAATTTGGCAAAAATGAGCCTGCGTAGCTCAGTGGAAGTGCCATTTGCGTTCCACACTGCTTGATTGCCCAAAGACCTATGGTCAAATCCAGTCGTCAAATAGAGAAACATTTACTTAGCCTTTCTTCGACTAGTTCCCAAGTTAGTTGATTTTTGTTATGGGCAAGCAGGTTATTTCTCCCAGAAACTCATGTTTTTTGTCCTGTAAACTCAAGAAAATCAACCCTAGAATCCACACCATCTCAGACAATAAATACATAGTGTTAGGATTAACTTAAACATACACACGTGACCACAGTACTTAAATTATTTAAAAATTAAATAAGGACATCATCAGTACAGTAAATTCAAACAATACTAGGAATAACATACAGTTAGAGTGCATGCTTACAATGGAATCCCACTATGCGTGCAGTAAGCGTGATATAAAATTAAAATATATCTGATAAAAAATAAATTATATTAAATTAAAATAAAATGACATACATAAATTTATTTTACACAATTAAGTTTGGGAAATTGTCATCCTTAATTGTGTAAAATAAATTTATGCATGTTATTTTATTTTAATCTAATTTATTTGTTATCAGATATATTTTAATTTAATTCTACATCATGCTACTGCAAACATAGTAAGATTTTATTGTATCATGCACCCTGACTGTATGTTATTCCTAGTATTGTTTGAAATTACTGTACTGATGATGTTCTAAGATACTTAGGACGAGTTATTTACTTATTAAATAATTTAAGTCCTGTGGTCACATGTGTATGTTTAATTTATGAATACTCCACAGGTTTCACTATATAACAGTGTTAGGATTAAGGACCACGAGATGGTGGCACTTGTCAGCTGCCTCTCTTTACCGGATGCCTAATATTGTTAGTGACAGTTTTGGAGCAGCTAACTCTAACTGGCCTCCAGTGGAGATTGAACTACCTATTCAGTCTCCAAGAAGTTAGATAGAGGCTAAAACAGCCTCTCATACTCGCTGTAAAGGAATCAAAGGCATTAGCAATTTTGTTTTGTTATATGAAAAAAATGCAATACAAATAATACAGCAAAAAAAGTATTCAAAATTTCACTTTATGGATTTTCTGATTGCTGAATGAATTGATGATTTGATCACAGATGCATGCTGTTTCAATTACAATGACATCACTAGGCTGAATAAGTGCTCTTAACTCAGTTTAGACTATAAATAATACCACTGAGTTTCATTTTGTTGAAGATTCACTTGCAACTTGATGATGATTATGGTAATGAGTAAATTCTTGGTGAAATGTAAACATTTGGAACACATTCTGCAATTTATTCTTGTGGATTTGCTACAGAAGATATAAAGCAGCTGATACTTTTATACTACTGAATACAAGAGGAACTGCTGTTGAAACAAGTTCCTGAACAGAAATCAATGGCATTTATTTAGGTCTTGAGAATTTACCTATGAGAATTTTTACAACTAAATCAGTTGTTTGCAGATGATGGGAAGCTGGGAAGGAAGCTGGGAAGGATATATAGTGCAGATGTGGTAGCCCTGCAAGAGGATTTGAATAAGCTAGATAGATGGGCAAAGGAATGGGGGATATCAGTTTAATGCAGCAAAATGTAAGGTCTTGAAGTTTGGGAAACATCGATGGGATGCTGCATTCTCTATGGGAGGAGATATACTGGAGGAAGTAGGGGAGAACAAGAGATCTGGGGTTGATGATTGATAGAAACCAGAAATTTAGGGGACATATTGCAAGGTGGTGAAGGTAACACAGAGGATTGCTGCAATTATGAGAAGGACACTGACCTGCAGAGATAAAAGGGTTATCATTCTGTTGTATAAGTCTCTGATCAGACCACACTTTGACTATTGTTCTCAAATTTGGTCCCAAGGATTTGAAGAGGATAAATTAACTGTGGAAAGGATACAAAGACAGATGACGAAGATGGTTTCAGGAATGTACAATATTGGTTATGAGGATCAGCTGAGGGAATGTGGGCTGCAGAGTTTGGTGGATAGAAGAAGTAGAGGTGACATGATTGAGACTTTTAAACTGCTGAGAGGTGGTTACAGGGTTGACACTGGAGAGTTCTTTCGCTTGGTTGAACAGTGGGAAGGAGTGATGACAAGAGGCCATCCCTGGAAGTTACGAAAGGAAACTGTGAGCAAGAGGGTGAGGAGTGATTTCTTTGCATGGAATGCATTGCCTGATGGAGTGGTGAGAGCGAGAACGGTCAATGAGTTTAAGGAGTGGTATGATAGACTTTGTGTTTCTTAGGTGGGACCTCCCCCTCGACGAGTCTTGACAGACTTTATGCTCTTAGGAAGGACCTCCCACGATGAGTCTTTTGACTCCATGGAGGCCTGAATAATAATAATAATAATAATAAAAATCTAGAGGGTGTGAGCAGAGGAGTAGGTTCTTTGCATGGAGACTGGGTGATGAGTCGATTGCATTGCTTGAATGTGTTGTGAATGTACACACACTGAATCAGTTTAAAGCAGTTGCATTGTGTGCAATAGTTTACACCTCCCAAAATGAGTCACCAACTGCATGCAGGTCAGATGTTAATAATAATTTTTTTTAATAATAATAATAATAATAAATTTAGCAGTTTATTATCTTTCAAAGAAATTACATGGGAGTAGGGTACATTTTGTTACATGTTATTAAAATTATTATGATTAGGACAACGCAACACTATAATTAATGTTAAAATTAATAGTAATACTAACAAAAACAATATACAGGTATACAGTTTTACATTAAAACAGTTAAACAGCTATTTTGGCCTTTACATTTTAATTTTAGAATTTATTTATATTCACTTTTCACAATAATAATTAAACTTTTTTTTAAAAATCGACAACAACGAGGCTTTAAAATTTTACAACTTTACAATTCTGTACTAACCATGTGCACAATTCAGTACATCACTTTACTTTCACTTATCATTACCTCTAAGAGAATGACATATATTTTATAATATTTAGGGAACAGTGCTATAATTTCTTACGTTACACTTTTCACTCTTAATATCTTCATGATTGCATAATGTGGAATTCATGTAACAGAATAATAATGATCACAGTAATTGTTTGCAAATATAGTTCCAATTATTGAAAGTTTATTTTTCACTTGGTTAGAGTATAATAAATTTAGTTTAATCCTTTATCCAAGTGTGAGCAAACAAAGTTTGTGCCTGAAAGTATCTTCAGGACTGGGGTAAGGTGGTACAACACCAGTAACTCCTTGCAAAGGTGGAGCATGCTACCAACACTACTATCTCAGTATCTCCCATAATGCAAAACACATCTCCTTGCAGATATGTCTAATGTTATGCATTAAGGGAAGGGCCACAACCCAGACTAGTTTCGACCTTTATTGAGGTCTCTTCAGTGGGAGCCAGATATAGGAGTGTTGGTAGCATGCTCCACCTTTGCAAGGAGTTCCCTGGTGTTGTACCACCTTACCCCAGTCCTGAAGATACTTTCAGGCGCAAACTTTGTTTGCTCACACTTGGATAAAGGATTAAACTAAATTTATTATAGTTCCAGTTACACAAGGTAGTTGATATGATTATATGCTGCATTTTACATTTTATTATATATATATATATATATATATATATATTTATTTCTCTTTTTTTTTATTTGACAAGTGTTATCTTTATCATACGGCTATTTACATTTCTTATCCAGTTATTATATTTTCGGTTCAGTAGAGAAGGTTATATAACAATAATAATTATAATTATTATTATTATCCAGGCCTCCATGGAGTCAAAAGAATCATCGTGGGAGGTCGTTTTTAGGAAACACACAGTTTATCATACCACTCCTTGAACCCACTGACCGTTCCCACCCCAACCACTCTCTCAGGCAATGCATACCAAGGTTCAACCACCCTCCACGCAAAGAAACCATTCCTCACCCTCTTGCACACAGCCTCCTTTCATAACTTCCAAGGATGGCCCCTTGTCAACGCTCCTTCCTGCAGTTCCACCAAGTAAAAGAACTCGCCAATGTCTACCTTGTAACTGCTACTTACCACTTTAAAAGTCTCGATCATATCCCCTCTCCTTCTTCTATCAACCAAACTCTGCAGTCCACATTCCCTCAGTCGATACTCATAACTGATATTGTACAGTCCTGAAACCGTCTTTGATATCCACCTCTGCAACCTTTCCACAGTCAATTTATCCCCTTCAAATCCTGGGGACCAAATCTGAGAACAATAGTCAAAGTGTGGTCTGATCAGGGTCTTATACAACGGAATGTTAACTCTTTTATCTCTGCAGGTCAGCGTCCTTCTCAGTATTGCAGCAATCCTCTGAGTTACCCTCACCACCTTTGCAATATGCTCCCTGAATTTCAGTTTTCTATCAATCAATCACCACCCCCAGATCTAGTCTCTCCTACCTCCTCCAGTACAGCTACTCCAATCGAGTATGCATCCTCCCATCAATGGATCCCAAACCTCAAGACTACATTTTGCTGCAGTGAAATGACACCCCATTCATTTGCCAATCTGCCTAGTTTATTCAAATTCTCTCCCAGGACTGCCACATCTGCACTATTACTCATAACTCTTCCCAGCTTCACATCATCCGCAAACAACTGAATGTCTCCTTGCAATCTATTGACAATATCACTGATATAAAGGCGGAACAATACAGGTCCCAGTACTGAGCTCTGTGGAACCCCACTTGTAACCTTCTGCTTCCTTCATATTCCCACACCATACACAACTCTCTGATACCTATCTGACAGCCAATCCTGAATCTATTTGTGTAACCTGACATTTAAGCCCATGTGCTACAACTTAAATATCAGCTTATCATGTGGTACCCTTTGCAAAATCCAAAAAATGAGAATATATGCCTTTCCCTCATCAACTGTTCTTGTCACTTTATTATAAAAGGCTATCATATTACTAAAGCAAGAGCACTCCTTAACAAATCTATGTTGATTCTCACAGATAACATTACTGTCATCTGCCCAACACTGTATATAGTCCCTCACTAATTTCTCCAAGACCTTAACAACTACTGATGACACACAAATTGGCCTATAATTAGACACTTCCAGTCTGCTACTGCCCATATGCAGCTGCACTATCTTACCTTCCTTCCATTCCCTGGGTACCTTTCCCGCAGCCAGATCAACGGAGCTGTCAGATCTTTAGCACATTCTCTCGAAACCCATGGTGAAATACCATCCAGTCCTACAGCTTTACTGGTATCCAGAGTACTCAGTACTTGGAACATACTCTCCTTTTGCACCTCAAATCCCTGAAACTGTCCTATCCCTCTAGTATTAAAACCACTTACAGGATGAAATACTCCAATAAAGTGCTCATTGAACAACTCCACTATGTCCTCTGCATCAGTCACTTTATTCCCATTTTTATCCTGCAATGTCATTCTTCCACGATCGTTTCTCCATCTACTGGCCACATAGCTAAAAAATTCCCTAGGATTTTCTTTGGATCTTAGTGCCAATCTCATCTCATATTCCAGTTTTGCCTTCCACATCATTCTGGTCACTCTCCTGGCCTGCGTCTTATATTCTTCGTGTATCTGCCCTCCACCCCTCTCCTTATCTCTTCCACAATCTCTTTTTCAACTGAAGTTCCTGTTTGATATAGTTTGTCATCCACTTTACACCAAATTGTGTCCGCTTCTTCACACATGGAATACAGCTTACTATTGCTGCTAACAAATAACCTTTCACAATTCTTCAAGTATTAATGATATCCTGCCTTCCAATTCTGCCCTCCATGGAACTGTTCCTAGTTGATACCTAAGACTATTATAATCACCCGCCTTATAATTCCACATACATTCCCTTTTCTTTGAAATACCAGCATGTCTGTTCAACTTCCAAGTCAAAACCACATTTTGTGGTTTTGACTTGGAAGTGGGGGGAGAACAGAACCTCCCTTTCGAGTTTTCAAAATTCTATGAGTCATCAGAATTCAAGGAGAACTGGCATACCAGTCCGGAACACAGGGGTTGTGTGCTGTAGGCACCAGGGGGAAGCCCCCTAAAATGTATATATACATATATATATAAATGCTATATTCATCTATACCAAATAGCGAATCTTTTCTTTTCTTCTGCCACCAATACTCCCAACTGTGAACTCTCGGTAACTCAAAAATAACACGATATGTAACAACGAACTCTAAAGCAGAACCACTATAAAACACTTGTGTTACTGAGAAAAAAATGGAGCACAATTCAAAAAAGAATTCACACTATACACCTTTTATAAAACACTTTTTTAACAACAACTCAAATCCACCGCAGTGTGCTTCAGCGATCCTAACGCCCTCCCTAATAGTAATAATAATAATAAATATATTTTATTATTATCGGTTAAGGTGTTGTGACTAGGAAGTTAATTATAGTGATTGGATAATGATGATTATTTGATTAAGCTGTGCTAATCGCATCTACTTCAAAGCTAGGGTTAGCTTATATGAAGAGAATGTGATTAGCATACACTATTTATGTTTGGTATTTTTTATGGGTGGAAAGCTGGCATGAGTTCGATGCTGGTGGTTTGTGACGTTAAAAATTAGGTATGAGTGTTATATTAACTGTGATGGTATAGCTTACACAGTTCCTGTTTTAACGTTCTGTAATTGTGTATGTGTTTTAAATTTTGCAGTAGGTTGTTAAGTAGCATGTGTATGAGATGTGATCTCACTGCAGAACTGTACTGTTGAAGGATCTTGAGGTGTTATGCAATACGTGTCTCTGTTTTTATGATAGGTGTTGTTGAAGTAATTCCTTAGTAACATTAAGTAGTGTTTCAGATTTTGTGCATCGCCATATAGGGTTCGGTTATTGGCAGCTGTATGTGAGGCCTCCAAATCACTGTTAAAATAATTTTCCAATGTAATGTTTCCATTTTCACTAGATGGCTGTTTGATGTGTTAGCACAGATTGTTATGCAGTACCTGAGTAGTGATTCGCAGATACCATGACATAGGAGTTTTTTTTTACATTATATGGATTCATTCCTTTTACCTGAAAAAATTTTGCTACGATGATGCAGAGTTCATTATGTAAGTATTCTATAGGTTTTGTCCATTTCTAGTGGCAATCTATGTAAAGGCCAAAGTATTTTGCATGTGTTACGGGTGTCTTTTCAGAACATTAGCATCTATTTTTGTTGTTAATGCAGTGGTATGTGTGACAGTTTAGTGATAGTGTTGCAGGGGAGCATGAATCTCAGATTATGTATAATTAATATCTGGATTTTGGTGCTATTCATTATAATTGAGTTTTGGTAGAGGTAAGTTGGGATTTCATTTAGGTCTTGTTGTGCTTTGGAAAGAGCGGTGTTGATGTCTTTATGGACTGCCAGTAGCATGGTGTCGTCTGCATATTGATATATTTTACTTCGTGTGGTAAAGTTGTGAATGCCATTAATATATAAGTTGAACAGGATAAGTGATTATATAGCGCCTTATGGGACTCCATGTTTTATAAGTATATTCCGGCTGTAATGTGTGCCTATTTTCACTTGTGGTCTGTTTGAAACACACCCCAACTCAACATCACCAGAGTTCAAGATCGGTACTATTAACATAAGAAGCCAGAATGGCAAAGAAATGGAGCTAGCTGAGGAATTAGATAAGTACCAGATCAACATAATATAGATGACTGAAACAATCCTCACCTTCTTGTGGTGCACCCTGTTAGGTATATATCTGGATACTAAATGAACGAGAACAGGCTGGCAATTTGGGATTTAGCGATCAAATTGTATTCTTATTGGCTTAAACCAAAATTTCAAATGATGGTGCAACATGACAGAATTTCATCCCTGCTAGGGCGTCGGCAGGTTAAACAAGGCCCCCGCTGTTTTCGACAGGAAACCAGGGCAAACAGTGAAAAGTCAGCTACTGGAACAAATTCTAAAACCCGCCCAAACTCAACATCACCAGAATTCAAGATCGGTACTATCAACATAAGAAGCCTGAATGGCAAAGAAATGGAGCTAGCTGAGGAATTGAATAAATATCAGATGGACATAATAGGGGTGACTGAAACAAAAATGGCAAAAACTTTTGAGATCTTTCTGAGTAATAAATACAAAATGTTATATTCAGGCAAGGAACATCAAGGAAAAGAAGGAATAGCCATAGTACTAAACACTAAATATGAGGCTAATCTTCTTGAATGGCAGTCAGTCTCAAGTAGAGTGATGTGGGAAAATATCAGAATGGGGAACTGGACAATGAGACTTATTTGTGCCTATGTCCCACAAAAGGTTCTAACTACTAAGTTAGAAGTGGAGTAATTTTTTGAGAATTTAGAAAAAGCAACTGCACAATGAAAGAGGAAAAGTTGGTCCTTAGTGGGGATCTAAATAGCAGAGTAGGAAATGATTGTCAGACAAAAATATTTTGCAAAAATTTGGAGAAAAGAGCAAAGCTAATAATAATGGCAAATACCTGTTGGATTTCTGCTCAGGACATGGACTGGTTATTACTAACACCATGTTCCAACATAAAAATGTGCACAAATTCACACAGAGAGAAGAGGCAAGGAATAAGAAAAGTCTCACTGACTATGTTATTGTTGATAGTGATGTTTTCTCCTGGGTGCAGGACACCAGAGTGTACAGAGGATTTGAAATTGGAAGCGATCGCTATTTAGTCTTGAGCAGAATAAAATTGAATTTCATATTGAAAAGAATAACATGTAAGCAAGTTTTAAAGCGAATAAAAGTTGAGCAGCTCTCAGATGTGAACTGTAGACTAAAATACACAAAGATTATTGAAGAAAAAATGAAAGGGTTTGATTCTCCAGATTTCCTCAAAATATTTTTGTATGTCTCACAGTTATTTCCTACTCCGCTATTTAGATCCCCAACAAGGACCAACTTTTCCTTTTTCATTGTGTCAGTTGCTTTCTCTAAAGCCTCAAAAAAGTTCTTCCCTCCTTGGTAGAACCTTCTGTGGGACCATAGGCACAAATAAGTCTCATTGTCCAGTTCCCTATTCTGATATTTTTCCACATCACTCTACTTTAGACTGCCTGCCATTCAAGAAGATTAGCCTACTAACACATTGTTCCAACATAAAAATGTGCAAAAATTCACATTGAGAGAAGAGGCAAGGGAATAAGAAAAGTCTCATTGACTATGTTATAGATGATGTGATGTTTTCTACCTGGTGCAGGACACCACAATGTACAGAGGATTTGAAATTGGAAGCATTTTGTCCTGAGCAGGATAAAATTGAACTGCATATTGGAAAGAAGAACATATAAAAAAATTTTAAAGTGAATAAAATTTGAGCAGCTCCCAGATGTGAACTGGAGAATAAAATACACAAATATTATTCAAGAAAAATGAAGGAGTTTTAGAACAGAAACCAAACCTTCGAGATTCAGTGACAAGCCCTGAAGAAAACACCGATTGATTTAGCCAGAGAGGCATGTGAAGAGGTTGTCTGAAGCGATAGAAAAATCAGAACTCTCCATGGTGGACACAGGAAGAGGCAGTAAAGGAAAAGAAGAAAGCATAATCAAAAGCTCCTGGCAAATAAGTCAGTTTGTGCTCTTAGAGAATACAGAGACAAATGAAAAAAAACTAAGCACTATGTAAAACTAGCTAAACAAAAGTCATGGGAAGACTTTTATAAGAACATAGAAAATAAATATCAAGAAGGTGGCAAGATATTCTGAAGGTTGTTGAGGAAGCTCAGAAATGGAGATAAGAGTGCTGTAAAAGGAATTAGAGATGATAAAGGTGACATGAAAACTGGAGAAAAGATATCCTTGAAGTATGAAGTAATTACTTTGAAAACATTGCTAAATGAAACAAGCAGTGATAGCACAGTGATAAAAAACACTCAACAAGCATGCAGTCAGGAATACATATCCATATTTGAAGTAGAAAAAGCCATCAATGGCCTCAAATGCGGAAAGACAGCAGTAGTAGATGATAACTGACCAGAAATGCTCAAGTATGGAGGTATAGAAGTCTTACAGTAGCTGCACTGCGTAGTTCAGAAGGCCTGGACAGAGACGGACAAATTCTGATATATAAAAAGGGAAATAAAACTGAATGTGAGAATTATATAGGTATTTCTCTACTGAGTATTCCTGGTAAGATTTATGCAAGTATACTTAAGAAACAATTGAGAAGCATTGTGGAAGAAAAGTTTGGTGTAGGGGTAAGCTGGATTCAGGCCAAATAGAGCCTATCAGGATCAGATTTTCACTTTACGACAAATAGCTGAGAAACCAAGGGAATATAACAAAGATCTGTATTATCATATGACGAGGTGCCAAGAGAGAAGCTATTCAAAACCCGAGTTGTATGGTGTCAACGGGGCATTATATCAAGCAATACTTAGTCTTTATTTGAGTTGTAAGTCAGCAGTTAGAATTGAAGGAAGTACAGGAAGGTGATTTAATGTTAAATTTGGTGTAAGATAAGGATGTACATTATTACGTTATTCATTATCTATATGTTCACATTATGAAGGATAGTAATATTAAACCTGAAATCAAAATTGGAGATATTAATCTCAGCTCTTTGCTTTATGCAGACAATGTTATACTTATAAATAAATCTGCTACAAGTCTGCATGATTCCCTGACTAAACTGAATAACTGTTGTAATAGATATGGTATGAAGGTCAGCAATAACAAGACAAAGACAATTAAAATATGCAGAAGCATTGAAAATATGAACTGCATTGTGAATGGAGAACCTATAGACATGTTAAACATTTCAGCTACTTAGGCACGATTTTTAGTGAAGATGGTAAATTAAATATGGAAATAGACAAGTGGAAATAGACAAATGGAAATAGTACACAAAAAAAAAAAACATTTTTTTTTGTTTTTTTGTGTACTATATACCCCCCCCCCCCGTCTTTTTTTGTTTTTTTGTGTACTATATACCCCCATGTCTTTTTTTTGTTTTTTTTTGTACTATATACCCACCATGTCTTTTTTGTTGTTTTTTTGTGTACTATACCTGGATGGCGCTAGCGTCGCCGTAGCACGTGGCGGTGAATTTGAGCTGTGCAGAAGAAAGTGATTTTTAATCGGTGAATAGTCCGCTTTTTTCCCCGTTTTTCTACGTTTTTGAGTGCTAAATTGTTTCTCTGAATACGAGTGTACTTCAGTGGTTGTTTTTTGGAAGTTAGTTGCTGTCGCGATATAATATATTTTGGTACCGTCGGAATCGAACGCGTAACGGTGGAAGACAAAACGAAGCTAAGTTACTGTATTTAGTTATATTTCATTTTATTTAATTATATTTAGTACTTAAATGTTCTGATGTTTGTACTTTTTTTCCTCTTATTTATTAATTGAATAATTATTAAAGATTACGCTACTCGGCAGTAAGGAATGATGGTGGATTCAGCAGCAGTCACAAGTGGCGTAACGCCAAGTCCTCTGCCATTTAAGAACTCAATTATTAGCAATATCATAAGGGACTTTGTGGCATGCAGTACTTGCGGCATGTATGCGTCTCGTGAATTACATATGTGGCTTGTTAAAGAGAGTGGAGAGCGTATGTGCGCAAAATGCAGGCAGTTGGAGGAAATAAGTACATTAGATATATCGATATCCGACTTTGTTGCTCCAGGAACGGGGAATGAATGTAGGAAGACAAGTAGTATGATAGCAGAGAATGAGAAAATAATAGTTGATAGTGTGGAAGGTGTGAGTGACTGTGGAAGTTTAGGAGATGGTTTTGTTTGGGAGAGTGAATTTAGATTAAGAGTGACTGACCTGCAGAGGGAGATAGATGAGTTGAAAGAGGAGGTGGAATGTCTTGTGAATGAGAGCAGAAGTATGAAAGATAAGATTAGGAGAATGGAAGAGATAAATGCAAGGCGAATCAGAGTAGGAGAGAGAGAGAATTTAGGGAGTATGAGTGAGAGGTATGGGGGTGCTAGAAGAGGAGAGAATGGAAACAGTAGAAGAGAGGGAATGAGAGAGAGGTATGGGAATGCTAGCAGATGAGAGGATGGAAACAGTAGGAGAGACGGAATGAGAGAGAGATATGGAAGTGCTAGAAGAGGAGAGAATGGAAACGGTAGGAGAGATGGAATGAGAGAGGGGTATGGGAATGCTAGAAGACGAGCGGATGGAAACAGTAGTAGAAGAGACAGAATGAGAGAGGGATATGGAAGTGCTAGAAGTGGAGAAAATGGAAACAGTAGGAGAGAGGGAATGAGAGAGATGTATGGGAGTGCTAGAAGAGGAGAGAATGGAAACAGTAGAAGAGAGAGGTATGGGAATGAAAGAAGAGGAGAGAATGGAAACAATAGGAGCGAGGGAACGGTAAGAGGTATAATGTATGGCGACTCAATGATCCGTGGTGTTCAAGATAGGATGCGTGAGCAGTGTTTGCCAGGAGGAACAATAGAAAGGGTGGCTATGGCAATTAAGAGAGGTGAAAGGGTGGATGAGATGATTGTGATGGTAGGAACGAATGACTTGAGTGGTAATGTAAGTCGGGCAGCGAGAGATATGAGATTTTTGCTTGAGACTGTACGGAAGAAGAAAGAGAGAGGAAAAATAGTGTGCGTGTTGCCTAGGTATGATAATGATGAGCTGAGCAGAAGAGCGGTGATATTGAATGGCATAATAGCGAGAATGTGTGACAAGAGAGGACTGGTATATGTGGATGCCTGGAGTGTGTTTGAGGAAAGAGAGGAGTTGTATGCGAGAGACCGTTTACATTTGAATGAGGAAGGACGTAGGCATCTGGAGAGATTGCTGTTCTGAACGAGTCAGTGTGTCCCAGGGAGGATGATAGCAGGGGTGGCCTCTTGTGGGAATGCATACTTGGGAGAAGGGAGACAATGTCAGGTAACACTGAGCCCAGTGGAGTCCAGAAGAGATAATGCTGGGTATAGAAACAATGGCATTTATATGCTGTATACTAATGCCAGGAGTATCCGGAATAAGGGAGAGGAATTGGTGGCGCAGATAGCATCAGCCTGGCCAAAAATTATTGCGATCACTGAGACGTGGTTGACAGAAGGGGATATAACAACAGGAATAGAAGTCGCTGGGTATAGCATTTTTCGTCAGGATAGGAGGGGAAAGCGTGGTGGTGGGGTACTGCTTATGATAAGTGATGACCTATGTCCTCTAAGAGTGGAGAATTAGGAAGGAAGTGAGACAAATGATTTTGAGAGCGTATGGTGTGAGGTAGAGGTAGGCAAGACAGGATATTTAGTGGGGTGTTGCTACAGACCCAGGAGCACAGAGGATGGGGACCAGGAGATGTTTAGACAGCTAAGTTTGGCAAGTGCAAGAAGAATGATTGTTATGGGAGATTTTAACTTCAGTAGTATAAATTGGAGAGAGGAAGATGCATGTAGCAATAGGGGAATGGAATTTCTAGAATTCTTGAGGGACAAATGTCTTAGGCAACATGTAACAGAGGGAACAAGAGGTTCAAAAATTTTGGATTTGGTTATAGCATCAGAAGAGTTGATAATAACTGAGTTGACGTCTCTCCCACCAGTTGGAGAGAGTGACCATATGGTGTTGACTTGGAAAATGAATAGACATGCAGGAGTATCAAAGAGACGGGAACTTATGTGGAATTATAAGGCAGGTGATTATAATAGTCTTAGACGTCAACTTCAAGAAGTTTCATGGAGGGAGGAATTGGAAGGCCGGGATATCACCAGTGCGTGGGAAATTGTGAAAGAATATTTGTTATCAGCAATGGTAAGTTGTATACCACGAGTGAAGAAGAGGACGCAATTTGGAGTAAAGTGGATAACAAACAATATTAAACAGGAATTGCATGCGAAAAAGAGGCTATGGAAGAGATATAAGGAGATAGGTGAAGAGATGCATGAGGAATATAAGACACAGGCCAGAAGAGTGACTAGTGTGGTAAAGAAAGCGAAACTGGAATATGAGAGGAGATTGGCCCTAAGATCCAAAGAAAATCTTAGGGAATTTTTTAGCTATGTGGCCAGTAGGAGGAGAAATGACTGTGGAAGAATGATATTGTGGGATAAAAATGGGAATAGAGTGACTGATGCAGAGGACATAGTGGAATTGTTCAATGAACACTTTATTGGAGTATTTCATCCTAGAGGAGTCAGTTTTAATGCTAGAGGGATAGGACTGGTACGAGGTCTGGAGGTACAGGAGGAGAGTGTGTTTCAGATACTGAGTACTCTGGATGTCAGTAAAGCTGTGGGACTGGATGGTATTTCGCCACGAGTTTTGAGAGAATGTGCTAGGGAATTGACAGTACCTTTAACGTGGCTTTTCAATGAAAGTCTGGCTTTGGCAAAGGTGCCCAGGGAATGGAAGGAAGGTAAGATAGTGCCAATGCATAAGGGTGGTAACAGACTGGAAGTGTCTAATTATAGGCCAGTCTGTGTGTCATCAGTAGTTGTTAAGATCTTGGAGAAAGTAGTGAGGGACCGTGTACAGCATTGGGCAGATGAGGGTAATGTTATCTCTGAGAATCAACATGGATTTGTGAAAGGACGCTCTAGTTTTAGCAATATGCTAGCCTTTTATAATAAAGTTACAAGAACATTAGATGAGGGAAAGGCATATACTGCAATTTTCTTAGACTTGGCGAAGGCATTTGACAGGGTGCCACATGATAAGCTGATATTTAAGTTGCAACACATGGGTCTGGATGTCAGATTGGTCAACTGGATTCAGGATTGGCTGTCTGATAGGTATCAGAGAGTTGTGTATGGTGGAGCAGTTTCCAGGAGGCAGAGGGTTACAAGTGGGGTCCCACAGGGCTCAGTACTAGGACCTATATTGTTTAACCTTTATATCAATGACATAGCCAGTGGATTGCAGGGGGATATTCAGTTGTTTGCAGATGATGCGAAGCTGGGAAGGATTATTAGTAATAGTGCAGATGTGGTAGCCCTGCAAGAGGATTTAAATAAGCTAGATAGATGGGCAAATGAATGGGGGATATCAGTTTAATGCAGCAAAATGTAAGGTCTTGAGGTTTGGGAAACATCGATGGGATGCTGCATACTCTATGGGAGGAGTTATACTGGAGGAAGTAGGGGAGACAAGCGATCTGGGGTTGATGATTGATAGAAACCTGAAGTTTAGGGGACATATTGCAAAGGTGGTGAAGGTAACACAGAGGATTGCTGCTATTATGAGAAGGACACTGACCTGCAGAGATAAGAGGGTTATCATTCCGTTGTATAAGTCTCTGATCAGACCACACTTGGACTATTGTTCTCAGATTTGGTCCCCAGGATTTGAAGGGGATAAATTAACTGTGGAAAGGATACAAAGACGGATGACAAAGATGGTTTCAGGACTGTACAAGGATAGTTATGAGGATCGGCTGAGAGAATGTGGACTGCAGAGTTTGGTGGATAGAAGAAGGAGAGGTGATATGATTGAGACTTTTAAACTGTTGAGAGGTGGTTACAGGGTTGACACTGGGGAGTTCTTTCGCTTGGTTGATCAGCGGGATGGAGTGATGACAAGAGGCCATCCCTGGAAGTTACGAAAGGAAACTGTGAGCAAGAGGGTAAGGAGTGGTTTCTTTGTGTGGAGGGTGGTTGAGCCGTGGAATGCATTGCCTGATGGAGTGGTGGGAGCGAGAACGGTCAGTGAGTTTAAAGAGTGGTACGATAGACTTTGTGTTTCTCAGGGGGGGACCTCCCCTCAGTGAGTCTTGACAGACTTTATGTCTTAGGAAGGACCTCCCTCGATGAGTCTTTTGACTCCTTGGAGGCCTGAATAATAATAATAATAATAATAATAATACACCACCACGGTGCATGAAGCATGGACCACTATTGCACCACTGCTGTCGGTCGAGCCCGTTTCCTCTACTGATCAGAGAGCATTTTAAGTTAAGACAAGGATGTACATTATTACGTTATTCATTATCTATATGGATCACATTAGAAGGATAGTGGTATTAAACCTGAAATCAAAATTGGAGATGTTAATCTCAGCTCTTTGCTTTATGCAGACAATGTTATACTTATAAATAAATCTGCTACAAGTCTGCATGATTCCCTGACTAAACTGAATAACTGTTGTAATAGATATGGTATGAAGGTCAGCAATAACAAGACAAAGACAATTAAAATATGCAGAAGCATTGAAAATATGAACTGCATTGTGAATGGAGAACCTATAAACATGTTAAACATTTCAGCTACTTAGGCACGATTTTTAGTGAAGATGGTAAATTAAATATGGAAATAGACAAGTGGAAATAGACAAATGGAAATAGTACACAAAAAAAAAAACATTTTTTTTTGTTTTTTTGTGTACTATATACCCCCATGTCTTTTTTTTGTTTTTTTTTTGTACTATATACCTACCATGTCTTTTTTGTTGTTTTTTTGTGTACTATACACCACCACGGTGCATGAAGCATGGACCACTATTGCACCACCGCTGTCGGTCGAGCCCGTTTCCTCTACTGATCAGAGAGCATTTTAAGTTAAGACAAGGATGTACATTATTACGTTATTCATTATCTATATGGATCACATTAGAAGGATAGTGGTATTAAACCTGAAATCAAAATTGGAGATGTTAATCTCAGCTCTTTGCTTTATGCAGACAATGTTATACTTATAAATAAATCTGCAACAAGTCTGCATGATTCCCTGACTAAACTGAATAACTGTTGTAATAGATATGGTATGAAGGTCAGCAATAACAAGACAAAGACAATTAAAATATGCAGAAGCATTGAAAATATGAACTGCATTGTGAATGGAGAGCCTATAGACATGTTAAACATTTCAGCTACTTAGGCACGATTTTTAGTGAAGACGGTAAATTAAATATGGAAATAGACAACATAATCAACAAAGCTGGTATGGTAGGAAGTCAACTGAATAAATTTATGTGGAATAAGAGAGAAATTAGTCAAACCATTAAATTAGTAGTATGCAAGACAGTGCTCAAACCAATTTTAACTTATGGATCTGAGAACTGGGTCAGAAGTAAAACACTTGACCAAAGACAAGAGACTGCAGATATGAGAATCTGAGTAAGATTAGGGGTATGAACAGATGACATCAATGGCTGTATCATATTTCCTAATTTCCAAGGATATTAGGAAAGAACTTGACATAGTCAGCATCCAGGACTGCATTAGCATGGTCACTTAAACAGAATGGGTGAGGAAAGATTAGCAAAACAAGTGTTCTTCTACCAGGTCAGCAGGAAAAAGACACAGAGGAAGACCAAGATATAGGTAGATTGTTAGGAAAAAGTGGAAAGATAGGAAAAAGTGCCTTAGAAGATAGAAATATAAGATCTGATAATGTTGGAGTCTTGGCAGGTAACAGACTGATTTGGAGGAAAATTGTAGATAGGATGTTAGTAATAATGTAAATTTTTCATGTAGTACCATATCCTGTACACCCCTTGAGGATACATGGTAGGAAATTGATGATGATGATGATTGTGTTCTGTTTGAGATATAGCTCCTGAACCAGGTATGCAGTGTTCCTCTTATTCTGATTGAATGTAGTTTGGTCAGCAGTATATCATGTTCAATTGTATCAAAACCTTTCAATAAGTATAAAGGCAAACTTGTTTTTAGCAAGAGCTGCATTTATGGTGTCAGCAATATCTTCTGATAAGGTAATGGTGCTTTTTGTTTTCTGGACTGCGTATTTGTTTTGTGATATAATGATGTACTTTTATAAATAGTTCTGTAGTCTAGTGTGTGTCATTTTTTCAAGAATTTTGGAGATGACTGGTAGGCTAGCTATTGGTCTGCTGTTCTGTGTATCGTTTCCTTTGACATGTTTGTAAATTGGTGTGATTATCACAGTTTTAGGTTGCTGTGGAATAATACCAATGTAGAATATTATGTTCACGACAGAGGCATAGCTAGAGGGGGCAGGGAGGGCGGTCCATCCCAGGTGGCACTTTGAACATTTTTGAACTTTTGCAGTTAATTCTAAAATACAGTTTCGAGAACTCAGTTCCAACTATTGTAATACTACAGCGAATTTTCCTCACAACTGCTGTAAGTGTGGCTAGTTGTGAGAGGAGTTTTTCTAAATAAAATTGATTAAGAATTACCTACATTACTATGAAATAGACTTCGACAATGTCATCAATGATTTTGCTAACAGAAAAGCAAGAAAAATAACATTTTAGAATGTTGAAATCAAAGTTTTACTTCAAAAGTAAACATAGTGTTTTAATTTATTTCCCTATACGTCATTTTGACTTTTTGTAGTTTCTGGTGTGTATTGAGAGAGGAGGCAAACTCGGGGACCACCCCGGGAGGCAAAAGTTACGCCATTGTTTCACAAGTCTCAGAAGTATAGGATTTATTTATTCAAAGTGTGTTAAAATGTCTGAGTCTTATTTTGTCTATTTCTGGAGTCCTCTATGTTTTTAGGTAAAAGCACTCCTTCAGTTCCTGTTTTCTTACTGGTGGGAAATATATGCTTAGCTGTTGACTTTTTGCTGGTAATTTTTCATTGATCTTTGGTAGATTATCTTTTTTTGAGTTGTGTGATATTGTTTGTGAAGGAGCACTTGAATAAGTCTGCTAGTTCCCTTTGGTTCGTATCCTGAACAAAGCTTTTTGTGATAAAATCTCTTGGTGAAATTTTCTTTTTTCTAGCTAGTGATTCATTAAGTATAGCCCATGTTTTATTAATATTTTCATTATATTCCATAAATTTTTGACAGTAGTAGTGTCTTTTTGCACTACAAATTTTTGTTGTTAGTTGATTTCTCATGTTTCTATATAATCTTTGTAGTTGAGTGTTACTGGGTAACTTTTTTAGCCTTTTCCATAGATTTTTCTTTACAGTATCTTGTTGCTTTTTTGTATATTTCTGTGAAAATTTGTTGGAAGTTCTGATATAAAGTTATAGGATCATTTATTTTAAATAGGCAATTCCAGTCTGTATTTTTCACAAGGTTGTCAACAGTGCTGTTTAACATGATCGAGTTTTATGGTTTGGAGGAAAATTGTAGATAGGAAGTTAGTAATGATGTAATTTTTTCATGTAGTACTGTCATATCCTGTACACCCCTTGAGGGTACATAGCAGGAATTTGATGATGATGATGAGTTTTATGGTATTGGGAGGGGGTGACATAATGAAACGAAGCTGAGACAAAGTAGTGATCAGAAATTTTGACGTTAATTACTGATGATGTATATGTATGGATGGGAGCCCATATGTTAATATGGTCAATGCATGATTGTGTTTGAGAACTGTTGAATATTTCTTCTCTTGTTGGGAAGTTTATGTTGCACTGACTTAGTATATCAAGGTATGTGTCAGTGGTTGATGAAGCATGGTCAAGAGTATTTATGTTAATGTCTCCTATTAGGATGAGCCTATGTGTTGTATGGGGTTCAATGCTTCTTAGCCATTATTCTAATTCATGCAGAAAGCTGAGTGGATTATTATATGGTGATCTGTGTATTATGTTTCTTGTGAATTTGATGATATGTTTATTGCTATTTGTGATTTCCTAAATAGTGTTTTTCTGCATGTTTGAAACGAGTGTTTTCAAGTCGCACTGTATTTTTCTTTGATAAATGCCATGATGCCACCTCCTCTTTTGTTTGGGCTACATATGTTGTAGGTCTGGTAGTTATTAATGTTGTATGCATAGATTGCTGTGTAGATTATCACAACTTGGATCAGTATTAGTAAATCTATGTTTATCAAGGTGTAATTCAGCATTGATAACACTGCTGAATTACAGCCAGTGTTTCTGTATACGTCTTATGTTTAAGATAGTGAAGTCCATATTAGTGGAAACACTGTCTGTCCATTTCTTCAAAGAGTCAAAGAATTTGAAATTTATATTTTCTGACTGAATATGTTCGCCTAGATTTGGGATCTCCATGACATGGTTTTTAAAGTAATTTTAAATCCTGTTCTGATGGATGGGGATATTAATATATTATGTTGGTAGGCTAAATAGGTCAGATTCACTTGCAATTACATAAACTTGAGTGTTTTCATTGTCTCATAAATATCTGTGAATCCTTAGTCCACAGGAACTTGTAGTTTATCTCTGTTTTTTTGTTTTCCTTGCCTGGTATAAAATACTTTTAAAGTATAGAGTCCAGTGTTCAGATATGTAGATTGGTGTTGGGAGTTTCATATCAGTTACAGTCGATGTTGTCTGCCATGTTTTCTTGCTTGCTGCAAGAATGCGGTCTCTCAGACTTCTGCTGCTAAAACAAGCGATGATTGGCGGCAGTCTCTCTTTGTTTTTTGTGGGCCTCGGTTAATAGAGGTGATGTCTGTGATTGTGACTGGAATGCCAATTTTCGTGCTGATCAGTTGCACTGTGTTGCTTAAATCTTTTATCTTTTCTTTTGGTATTCCCTCAATTTGAAGTTCTTTATTTTATTCATTACGTGCTCGATTTGGCACTTGAGAGTGTTTACCTCTTTCTGCAATTCTTCATTTTCACATTTGAGGTTGTCTTGTACGTCTATCGCTACTATTAATTTCGTCTTTACATCTTGCACAGTTCCTAACATTTCTTCAGATGTCTCGTTATTGTACTATATGATCTTGGTACTCCTCGAATTTTTTGTTAATTTGTTCCATGTGTGTATTTAGCAAGTCTTTAACCATGAGTTTGAATGACTCTAAGTTATCTGTAATTTTGGTATCAGAAAGGACTTACCTGGGTGTGAGTCGTTGCTTTTGCTTGGTGTGTGTTCTTTGTTCTTCATTTTCTCACGGCATTGTAAACAGCACCATTCGGTGTATTTCACAGTTCGTTTTGCTTTCCATGCACTTTCTGAGATCCCAGAGCACCGGTAGTGTTTTCTTTGACTGCATCCAGAGCAATGGGGCCCATCTGCTTCGTCGCTAAATGGCTTATTGCATTTGTTAAAGCTCATTGTGACCTTCGATGTCTCGGTGACCTTTGGACTTTCTTCCCTTTAGCAACTGCAGTGCGACTTTTATAATGGCAACGTCCTTTGTTCTTCATTAGTCGGTGATCAGAGTTCCCTTTGTCTAAGACTTTCAGCATACAAAATTTAGATTCTATTTAGCTGATTTCGATGAATTATACATCTCTGTCTTCAGTGTGACACATTGAAATACCTTGCAACACTTTTAAATTAAAAACCTGAATTAAAACCACTTTAAAACAATAAAAACGGGAACAGAGATATCAATGTGTGTGCACTGATATCTTACACAGCACCCTCTATGAGGGCACTGTATAAGTATATGAGTATAATAATATAAGAGGATAATAATATTATTACACCTTCCATGGAGTTGGCAGTTTCATCTTGGGAGGTTCATTTAACTCACAACATATTTATCATATAGAATCTTAAAGTCCTTAACACTCCTTGCATTAACAACACATTCTGCTAATGCATTCCATTCACTGACAATTCTCCATGTAAAAAATCTACTCCTCACATCCTTCTTCACCACACTTTTATATAAGTTCCAGAAATTACCTCTGGTTCTTCCTCTCTCACCTTCTACTCTTTCTATAATTCCCTCTGGATTAATCTGATAAAATCCTCTCACTAACTTAAACGTCTCTAACATATCACCTCTCTTCCTCCTATCCACCAATCCACATCTCTTCCACCTCTCTCCATAGCCACCATTCCAAACTCCTGATATTGTCTTAGTCAAATGTCTCTACACTCTCTCCAATGTCTCCACATCACATTGAAAACCAGGTGACCAGATCTGAGTACAATGGATCAAGTGTAGTCTGGCCAGTGCCCTATAGAGTGGCACAACCGCTTCCTTATCCTTGCATATTAGAGTACTTCTTATCATAGCAGCACTATGATGAACAACCTTTGCAACCCTAGCAATATGCCCTCTACACTTCGGTCTACTGTCAATCATCACTCCCAAATCTCTAATCTCATCCACTTCCTGCAGTACAGCACCATCAATATAGTACATGGCCTCATATTTCTGCACTCCAAAATGCAACACCTTGCAATTATTGATATTAAAACGACAACCCCCACTATTTTGTCCAAGTAAAAAGTATATTCAAATCTTCCTGAAGGGATTGAGCATCAGCAGTGCTACTTATAATTCTCCCCAACTTTGCATCATCAGCAAATAACTGAAGTTCCCAGTCAGTCCACATGATATATTGTTTACAAACAAGTTAAACAGCAGGGACCCAAGAACAGAACCCTGAGGCATGCCACTGGTCACCCTTCTTTTTTGAGACACTGCTTCACCACATACAACTTGCTGGTATCGTTTAGAGAGACAATCTCTGATCCATCTAACCAATATACTGTCTATTCCCATCCTTTGCAGCTTGTACAAACTTATCATATGGTAATCTCTCAAATGCTTTTGCAAAGTTTAAGAATATCACTGTATATGATTCTTCCTTATCTAACACACTCGTCACCTTATCATAAAATGCAAGTAAATTACTGAAACAGGGCCTACCCTTTCCAAATCCATGCCGACCTTCATAAAGAATGCTATGTCTCAACCCAGTTCTGTATTCTATTCCTTATCAATCTCTCCAACGCCTTGAACACAACTGCAGTTATACAGACTGCCTATAGTTGGAGACTTCTGTCTTAGAACCATGCATGTGGAGTGGTACTATTTTGCCCTCTTTCCATTCCTTTGAACCCTACCCACTGCAAGACTTTCATTAAATAATCAGGTCAACGCAATAACTAATTGTGGTGCACATTCTTTAAGCATACATGGTGATATGTCATCCATTCCTACAGCCTAATTCACATCTAACCCAGCCAACATCTGATACACCTCTATTTCATTCAATTCCAATTCTCCTAATACTTGCCTCTCTTCTATATATTGCACCACATCATTTACACCAGTATGATAACATTGATAAAGTGCTTGCTCAATAATTCCACTATATCCTTTGCAGTTGTTAGTCTGCTGCCATGACTATCCACCAGTGTTAGTCAGCCATAATTATTTTTCCTCTTGCTTGCCATGTAGCGAAAAATTCCCAAGTTGACCTTGGTCTGACCAGCCAATCTCCTCTCATACTGCACCTTTTCTTTCTTTACCATACTCATCACCTTTTTGCACCTTATACTCTTCATGGATCTGATCACCATTAACTGTCTTGTACTTCCTCCATAACATTTTCTTTTCCTGCACAGCTGCTTGATTTCGCCTTTCATCCATTTCACTCCCACTCTATATACTACTCGCTTAATCCTCAGTATGCAGTCATACATTGCTTTTGTCAGATACATTGCCATAAGAGTTTCCATGCATTTTCAACATCTTTTCTGCTTAGCTCATCTACCCAATGTACTGATGCTAACTATCTACAGAGCTTCCTATAATCACCTGCTTTATACTTCCACATGTTTCCATTTTTGGCAGTGACCTTTTCTTCTTTCATCACTTCCCAAACAAGTACCTCATGATCACTCTCACCAACTAGCGACAGTGTCAACACCTCATTAATATAGTTGCTTCAATCACGTGCTGCTTAAGATACTCATCTCTCAGAAATTCCACAAAAATTCCACAAACTCGCTCTCCTTGTTCCCATACACTATCTCTTCCTTCCAGTCTATATTCCTGTAATTAAAGTCTCCCATCAGGATTACCTTCTTTTTACATGTCCAGCTAATTTGCCTAAGCATTCCACAATCAGTATTCTCTGGTCTATAACAGCATCCTGTCAGATATACTAACCTGTTTATTTCAAATTCGCACCACATAGATTCAAAATCTGTTCATGCACCATCAAGTTCCACACTTTGCGGATACAATTCCTCAGCAATCATTAACAGTTCCCCCCTCCTCTTTTTACATCTCTATCCTTCCGGAAAATTATATATCCTTCTAATTCTATTCCTGATATCACATCCTCCTCAGACAACCAAGTTTCACTTATTCCAATTACTTTTGGGAATACCATCTCAATCAATGCCACAAACTCATCTCTGTCTCATTTCTAATACTCCTTGCATTTGTGTATAAATATAACAATCGCTGTATGTTAGAGGCCATCCAACCAGCACCAACATTCTCTATTTTAGCTGCTATACTACACCTCTCTCTCTCTTCAGCTTGACCACTCCAATTTCCCTGATGATCCTCATTTCCATTCTTACCTGTCTCATCCTTACCTTTATACATTCCATCACCTTGTGCTGTTGCTGCAACCACATCTTCAACCTCAATCCATCTTCTTTCTGCTGTACAACATGTTGATTTGTGCTACCCTTTTCCACAGTTAGACTCTGATCATTTGATACATTAACTTCTTGACTCTGTGCCTTCTCGGAGTCAAGCCTTTCGTAATAGCTTTTCTAAATACCCAACACCAAACAAATTCAAATATAATCCATCAGGTTTATATCATATGAACTTCTCTTCAAATTCACTCCACAGATTTACAAATTGAACCCCCTTTGCCTCACACAATTCAGCCATCTTACTATTCATTATCTCTGTTCTCCTTCTCACTTCACTGTTATCATATCTGGGCAACATGCCTACGACTTTCCAAACAACACTATTCTTCTTTACCTGCTACAACAACTTCAAGTTTTTATCAACATTCTTCTTCTCCCCAACTAAGTCATTTGTGCCCACAACTACTCACTAATTTTGAAGTCCGGTATTTCCTTTTCTGCAATGCATCAATTATTTGCTTTATTGTTCCACCAGGAAAGCATGTTTTGTGCACTTTATTACTAATCACACCTCTAATGATCGAGTCCCCATACACTGATATATGACTAACCTTTGATTCTTTCTTTATAACGTTAACTTCCTCCTTCTCTTTATCATCAGCCAATCTCTCCTTTAGATGTTTAACATCCTCTTCTAAATGTTTCATTTCGCTTTTCATTTTGATTAACTCCTGCTGAAGCTCTTCTACTATGGTCCCAACATTTGCTCCCATTTCTAATCGCTCTAATCTATCCAGACACTTTTTATGTGCGTTAACGCTTTCCTTCTTCTCGTTTACCCAACCAGTCCACAGATTTTTCACATTTTTCAGTGCATACATATAGCAGTTTTCACAACACATTCACTGCATTGCGAAATAATAATAATAAAATCTGTTTTGTGTTTTTGTAAATACTGGAGTCATTTCTATTATTTTGACCCATTAAGTAATGCAAAATTGCATTTCTGGAGACAACTCACATCTTTTCTGCTTAGGAACTCACTTCTCAAGAGGTGTCTGTCTCATTCTTTGCAATGTTTAGATCAGAGTTTACATTAATGACAGAGAACGTACAAATATCTTTTGCTTGATGGAACAGCAGATAGGAGCGATGACAAGGGGGCCATCCCCGGAAGTTATAAAAGGAAGCTGTGAGCAAGCGGTTGAGGAGTGGCTTCTTTGCGTGGAGGGTGGTTGAATCATGGAATGCACTGCCTGAGAGAGTGGTGAGAACAAGAATGGTCAATGAGTTCAAGGAGTGGTATGATAGACTTTGTGTTTCCTAAGAAGGACCTCCCATGATGAGTCTCTTGACTCCATGAGGCCTGAATAATAATAATATATTCTTTCTGAATTTCAATGTTCACTATTCAGTTATTAAAATTCCAGAATATTTATGAAGGTTATCTTATTAACCAAAGAAACACAGGAAAACTTCTAGGTGATCATGTCCATCCATACTTCTATTCCAGAAATTTCCAAAATTAAGTTAATTTTGGAAATTAGAAAATTAGTAAAAATCATTTGAACTTATAAGTTATTTCTGACAAAACCTCTAAGCTCAAGCTGCATCAAGTGATAGAAGCCAAATTTTAATTTATATTTGATAAAAGCACACAGCTAAACTAAAAAAACAGTTATTAGGTTCATCTTAAAATCCAATGCAATCATCATCATTTTATACAGATTTTTTTTTTCTGTTTTTGTTCATGTTCGACATATAATTTTGATTCTTGTTTTTTTTATGCTGCACAATAAAGCTATCACCTAGGGCAGTGGTGGCGAACCTATGGCACGCCTGAGAATTTTGCTGGCACATCAACGATTTATATGTGATATCCTTTTATACGCTTATAAATTATTCAGCCTTTTTTTTAATTGTTACAATACGTACAAGTTAAATTTTGTTTTACAGGAGAGAGCAGCTATGAAGACATGAATTTGATTGGTGCGGTATTAACAAAAGATCACGCGACCCAAAGACAAATGGAATCGACAATTTTTGAGTTGAAATGCTAATTCTCTTCAACCGAATTCCATAACATCTGCAACTGTCATAACAACATTCACTATATATTTCTTAGTTTTAAGACATTCAGGACGGGGTGTAGTTTATAGTTCCGACAGAACTTCTCATTACCGGAGGGCTCAACTTACAAAGTTTCAACCCATGATTGGTTTTTATTGCCTTGTTTGCATTTGAGCTGGAAGGGGAACTCTGGGAACGGTATTTACGAGTAAGTTTGTTGGGACCGAGCCCTCTAATATAGTAAGAATAAATAAAAATACAGTCTATAGAAAAAGAATTGAGAACGACCGATCCTTAGGATTCCCTGACTTTTCCCTTTTCTAATCGCACGTGCATTCATTATGCATTTCGCACCGCACATCCGCCAGTAGGCAGAAACAAGCAGCGGCAAGTGCATTATTGTTGCATATGTGCACTGTTTTGTTTTTGCTACTGTAAATGGGAATTATAAAGATAATTTAATTTAGGCATATAATAAAATGTTGATTTTTTTGAAACTATAAAAAATGCATTTGATTTAAGGTGTGAATTATTTTGTTACAGTTCTACCAAACATGGCTGGCAAAAATAAAAAACGAAAATTATCACAGTCAAGCAGCAGAGAGTTCCAAAGCTGGTGGACTGAAGAGTATGGCATGATTAATAAAGACAACAAAGCAATATGAGTTTTATGTTCCGGGACAGTTGTGTGCAGAACATCGTCAGTAAAACGGCATTATGAGAAACGCAAGGACGAACAGAAAGAATTTATTGCTCAGACAATTAAAAATAAAAATATCCAGTCAACAACAATAATAAAATTTATCGACAGTCATTCAAATATAACTGCTGCTAGTTTTTTTGCCTCAAATGTAATTGCTAAACACAGGAAACCTTTTAGAGATGGTAATAATAAAATTAGTTTAATCCTTTTTCCAAGTGTGAGCAAACAAAGTTTGCGCCTGAAAGTTTCTTCAGGACTCGGGTAAGGTGGTACAACACCAGGGCAACTCGCTGCAAAGGTGGAGCAAGCTACCAACACTCCTATCTCAGTATCTCCTATAATGCAAAACACATCTCCTTGCGGATATGTCTAATGTTATGCATTAAGGGAAGGTCGAAACTACCCAGACTAGTTTCGACCTTTATTGAGGTCTCTTCAGTGGGAGCCAGGCCCAAGTGGAGATACCAGGCAGAAGCATTAGCAGATCATCTCTACCTATAGGAACTGCCAATAATAAAATTAGTTTAATCCTTTTTCCAAGTGTGAGCAAACAAAGTTTGTGCCTGAAAGTATCTTCAGGACTGGGGTAAGGTGGTACAACACCAGGGCAACTCGTTGCAAAGGTGGAGCACACCAATTGGCAACTCCTATAGGTAGAGATGACCTGCTAATGCTTCTGCCTGGTATCTCCACTTGGGCCTGGCTCCCACTGAAGAGACCTCAATAAAGGTCGAAACTAGTCTGGGTAGTGGCCCTTCCCTTAATGCATAACATTAGACATATCCGCAAGGAGATGTGTTTTGCATTATAGGAGATACTGAGATAGGAGTGTTGGTAGCTTGCTCCACCTTTGCAACGAGTTTCCCTGGTGTTGTACCACCTTACCCCAGTCCTGAAGATACTTTCAGGCGCAAACTTTGTTTGCTCACACTTGGAAAAAGGATTAAACTAATTTTATTATACTCTAACCAAGTGAAAAATAAACTTTCAACATCTTTCAAAACTTTTAGAGATGGGGAATATATAAAAGAAGTATGGTTAAAATGTGCACCCGTTCTCTTTGAAGATTTTGAAAACAAGGAAAAAATTATTCAAAGAATAAAGGATATGCCTTTGGCTAGAAACACAGTGAAAGATAGAATCATAGAAATGGCTAAAAATATAACTCATCAGCAAAAAACAGATATAAAATCTTCTGGTTTAATTTCTCTTTGTCTTGATGAGAGTACTGACATAACTGGGTCAGCTCGTTTAGCAATTTTTATTCGTTATTGTGTTGAGAATAACATCAAAGAAGAATTGATAAGTTTAACATCATTAGCAACAACAAACAAAAGGAATAGATATTTGCAATGCAGTTGTAAATGCACTTGCTGAAAGAGATATAGATCCCTCCAAAATTGTATCAGTAACTACTGATGGTGCTCGCAGTATGACTGGAGAGGAAAATGGGTTCGTCAATTTATTTACCAAATATATTGGACATTCAGTTCTGGGTTTTCATTGTATTATACATCAGCAGGTTTTATGCGCAAAGGCTAGTTTCAAGCCATTGGAGGATATTATGAGCATTGTAACAAAATTGGTCAATTTTATATCGGCATGCGCTTTAAATAAACGAAAATTTACAGAATTATTAAGTGAGGTAAACTCGGTGTACAATGGTTTACTTATGTACAACAACGTCCCGATGGTTAAGTCGTGGGAAAGTTCTTCAAAGATTTGTTGAGTGTTTAGATGAAGTCAAACTTTTTTACATAATGAGAAAATCATTGAAAAATACAATCAATTAATGAATGTCGAATGGCTTTCGAAATTAATGTTTTTTACTGATTTGTGTTTACATTTAAATGAATTAAATGTTAAACTGCAAGATGTTAACAAGACAATTATTGTCATGTTTGATTTAATCAAAGCATTCGAAGCTAAATTACCAATTTTTAATCGTGACGTCATTTCCAATACCTTGCGATATGATATTTTCCAAATACAAAAAAAGTCTTTGCAGATCTAGAATCCCATGAAAAAACAGATCAAGTTAAATTGACAAAAGTTTTCTACAGTTATTCAGTCGATAATCAACAAATTTTCTTCAAGATTCATGCAGTTCAGGCAATTCACAGAGACATCAAAATTTATTTTGCATCCGGACACAACATCAACAGATAAACTCAATTTGGAGATTTTCGAGTGGCTGAATTTGGAAGATATAGAAATGCAACTAATCGATTTTCAATCTAGTTCTATATGAAAACAAAAGTTTGTCAATTTGAGAAATGACTTGGAAATAATGGAAAATGATCGATTATTGGGGGTTGGAATGTTGAATATTGAGAACTTGGAATGCCATTCCTGAAACCTTTTGTTGTTTAAAAAAACTAGCGATGGCTATATTATCAATTTTCTCCTCTACATATGCTTGTGAATCATTATTTTTTTAAATAAATTTTATAAAAGACAGTTTAAGAAATAGAATGACTGATGAATCTAGTTCTGCGTGTGTATTACTAAAAGTGATAAAATATGAACCTGATATAAAGCATTTGGCATCTAATGTACAACAGCAAAAATCTCATTAATAAATTGATATATTCATATTGATAAATTAATAAATTGATAATAGGTTCATATTGATTTGTATATGACAATGTGTATGTCAAATTATGTGTTCATTATTATGAAATTCTACATAAATTTCTAAACTTGTCTCAATAAAATTCTGCAATTAATTTTGTATTAATTAATGTTAATTAATTAGTATTGTATTAATAGTTGCTGACGTGCTAGCACGTCAGCAACTTGATTTGTAAATTTTTGGCACGCGCCGGCATGTCAGCAACTCAATTTGTAAACTTTTGGCACGTGGATATAAAAAGGTTTGCCACCACTGACCTAGGGCAAGTGATACGCTGTTTTTATAAATAGTCTACTGCCAATATACTCAAATACCACATACTATTGAACTCAAAAATGTTACTAGTAAATCAGCAGCATGAAAAGTTTCAGCTTAATGGCACTGTGTTGGGCTTTTCCAATGAACATAGGTGAAAGTTAATTTACGTATGTGTCTAAAAATTTGTAAGAACTCTGGAATGTTTCTCAATTTCACATTTTAGAAAGAACAGTTGTAAAAAGGTATAATGAGGAATGCTGCATGTTGACAGATTTTTACGTGGAGAGTAGGCAGGGAGAATACATTGCCAGAGTATTATGTGAATGCTAATAGTGAGAATGATTTAAACTTCAACATGATATGTTGCCAGCTGAGTGACTTCTTGCAATGGATAACTCCATGGAGGAGTGTCATTAATAATAATTTTTATAAATCTCAGATACACCTGATTACATTAAACTATTATTACTGCTATTTATGTAAGGAAAAGTTGCAAATTTATGTTTTTATGTAAAAGTCAGGAATGATATAAGAAATATACTTACAATATATAATACATTAAGAGCAGTCAATGCATTCTTCAAACAAGTGAAACCTCCACACATCCTTGTGAGATATTCATGCAGACACTCAAAATGAAAACTGAAAGAAATCAGATTTTTTTAATCGATGTTAGAAAATATAATTTTGCTAAGAATTACTGTTATCTTTATTATTCAGGATCTGTATGAGATGGCAAGATTCATTGTGAAAGGTCAATGTAAGACAGCAAAGTATTACATCACTGAAACTCATTCACTATCTACACTCTCACCAATAACTCAGACAATGAATTCCATAGTCTCACTAAATCTCTATACAAAACTTCCTGATGTCTTCCCACTTCCTTTTACAACTTACAAAGATGGTCTCCAAGCCTTGTTACTTCCTCTTGTTCTACAACACAAAAAGCTTCTCCCTTGTCAAGGTGACAAACTTTAAATGTTTATCATGTTATCTATCATACAGGGTGTTCGGGATAAATTTGACATATTTATAATTAATTATATTTTTCCGTAAGTTACATGTATTAACACACACTTCTCTTCATTTAAAAGTTTGGACCCTTCTTCATTCATATACAAGATGTCAGAAAGGATGGATAGCTGGAACCCACCTGAATCATGGACGAGAATAACTTGTATCATGATGATTCGTGCCCGCCATCAAAATAAGGATATTACGACTGCTGCCCAATGCTTCCTGAATACAGTAAAAACAATCAGGCATGAACTAGAGACTTGCAATGGTGACTACGAGGATGTAGCAAGAAGAAAGATCCCTAGCAGACGATCTGATTGCGTTCGTACAGCAGAATTCCTCGCAAATCTGCAGGAACAGGTGTTGAAGAACCCTGGCATTGGAATTCGGGCTTTGTTCGTGGAGTTGCTAACTGTAGTCAAGCCCTGGATAACAAGGGTAGCCAATGGTAGGCCGTATGTATGGCAGCAGGATTCGGCCCCTTGCCACACCTCTGGGAAAAGTCAAAAATGGTTGTCTGAAAATTTCTACGACTTCACCAGTCCAAATGTTTGGCCTCCAAACTCCCCAGACCTTAACCCCATGGATTATTTTGTATGGGGCGCAGTTGAAAAAGACACCAATCGCACCTCCAGTAATACAAAAGCCCAGTTAATGGATAAAATTAAAACAGTTTTTGCGGCCCTTCCCAGGGAGACTGTAGCATCAGCTTGTTCGAGGTTCCGAAGCAGAATTGAAGCTGTGATCGATGCTAATGGTGGTTATTTTGAGTAAATCTTGTTGATAGTATTGTATTAACTCTGCCTGTAATGTTTTTTTGTCAATTCGTTAAATTTAATAGATACAAAGAAGATTTTCTTTTTTCTTACGAAACTGTCAAATTTATCCCGAACACCCTGTAAATGTCCATCAAACTCTGCAAGATTGCAAGTCCTCAATATATCCCAATAACAAACATTACACAGTCCCAATATCATAGGTATTATTTCTGGAAAATTTCCAGTCCCAATATCATTTTTGTTTTGTATGAAGGGGGCTCAAAGAAGCTCTTTCAGTCCCTTAATATCCTGATGACCAATTCTGAGTGAGCACAGTAATCCAGATGAAATGTGATCAGGACTTCATATAAAGAAACCACTACACTCTTAGTTCTGCTAGTCAGTGTGCTCAGTATTGCAACAATCCTCTGGGTTATCTTCATCATATGTACTATAGCTTCAAATTTCTATATACAACAAACTTCAAATCTTGTGCTGCTCCTCCACATCTTCCAATATAGTTCCACCAATAGAGCATACCTTTGATATGTCAATCTCAAATTTCAAAACCATACATTTGGTTGCTGACAGTAGTAGGCATCAGCACTACTACTAATAATAATTCTCTCCAGCTTTACATATCTGCAATTGACTGATTATCTATTTCAATACTGAATTCTATGTTGAAAATTTTTTCACTTCGTTAAACTATAAATTAAAGATGCCAAGAAATTATATTCTTGGTTAATCCTTTATCAAAGTATAAGCAAACAAAATGTGCACATAAAATTTATTCGCAACTGGACTACTTAAAGTATTCATATTTGGTCATGAAGTGTTAAAATATAAGACTTATTATTATGTGACCATAGTCACATAAACATGATTATGAAACTGGTGGGTGTTATTATATGAACATATATAGTAATTAAAAAAACCTATAGTCACAAACAATAATGTCTTATATTTTAACTGGGCTACTTGTAAGAGGCTAATGACTTCACACCACCTTCCTTAGTATTCCATAAGTGCACATCCTTTTGATTGTGCATAAAACTATACATTATGGGAAAGGTCACTACCTAGACTGGTTTTGACCTTTACTGAGGTCTCATCAGTGGGAGCCGAGCCAAGCCCAGAAGAGATACCAAAGTAGAACTATACAAATAAATAACGGAAAAACTCACGTAGAAATATTATTTAATAGTATAATTTTCGCCTGTGTGTCACAGGCATCTTCAGTACAATTAGGCACAAAAATTAAACACTAACTGACAATTCCAAAAAGCGCCACCTAAGTAGCTGGTGTAAGATAACTAAAAAGGTCAATAACTTTCCTAAAAAAAAAAAAAAAAAAATTTAATACAATAAAAAGTTAGGAAAGATTAGCTGATTTGTAAAGTACTATCTCCCATAAAGGGGATAGACGTAAGCCGTCGGATCTGTTTAAGTTAGGAGAATGAAGTAGAGTTTCACATGCTTCTTTATAAAGGCGTTCCATGAGAAACTGACTTTTGTGAAGAACTCTTGTCTTTCTCCAATGAACTCTGTGTCTAGAAAAACGGGAAGATCTGCCTCCATTCGGCTAGAAGAACACCAATCTTATATTGAATACTTTAAACCTGAAAAGTCTGGACTTGCAGAACATGCCATCTTCACTAGACACAGAGTTCATTGGAGAAAGACAAGAGTTCTTCACAAAAGTCAGTTTCTCATGGAACGCCTTTATAAAGAAGCATGTGAAACTCTACTTCATTCTCCTAACTTAAACAGATCCGACGGCTTACGTCTATCCCCTTTATGGGAGATAGTACTTTACAAATCAGCTAATCTTTCCTAACTTTTTATTGTATTAATTTTTTTTTTTTTTTTTTTTTTTTAGGAAAGTTATTGACCTTTTTAGTTATCTTACACCAGCTACTTAGGTGGCGCTTTTTGGAATTGTCAGTTAGTGTTTAATTTTTGTGCCTAATTGTACTGAAGATGCCTGTGACACACAGGCGAAAATTATACTATTAAATAATATTTCTACGTGAGTTTTTCCGTTATTTATTTGTATAGTTATGTCTACTCACGGTTTACCTCTTTTAAAACTTACCAAGGTAGAAGTAATGTAGAAGTTACATAATTCCCATATACAAATAGTGAAAAGAGTATATCACCTTATTTAAATTACTCTGGATTAGAGGTAGATGTTGAAAGTTTTTTTTAACTTGGTTAAACTATAACCTTGGTATCGTTCCTGGGTCTGGCTCCCACTGATGAGACCTCAGTAAAGGTCGAAACTGGTTTGGTTAGTGGTCTTTCCCATAATGCACAGCATTATACACACACTCAAAAGGAAGTGTGCCTTGCATTATGGAATACTAAGGAAGGTGATGTAAAATCATTAACTTCTATATAAAAGTAACCCAGTCATGTAGAAACTTCATGTACATACGTTGTTTGCTGCACTTGAATAAAGGATTAAACCAAGAATATAATTTCTTGGCATATTTAATTTATACTGAATTCTATCTCTCCATCTTTTTCATGAGATGTGAACTGATACCTTTCAAGAATGCCACATTTATTGTGGAGACCCAAAAACCTATATTCAAGAATACAGCAATGGGTTCCACAGGCTTGTTGCCATTCTAAGAACTTATTTCTCCCAACTACATGATGTACCTGCTTTCTTTCAACCAATCACCAAAGAAACACAAAATGAAGTTCTAACATTCTGCGGTGTTTAAAAATAATAACAAATAAAAATAATTTTTAAAAAACGATACAATACAATGCACCAAAAAAAAAAAAAAAATTATTTACCCATCTACTTCAACATTTGAAGTAACCATGGAGAAGGTGCAAAGACGAGAACAAAAATTATATCAGGACTGTACAATGCTGATTATGAGGACAAACTGAGGGCATGCAGACTATAGAGTTTAGTGGATAGAAGACAAAAGAAAGGGATATGACTGAGACATTTAAACTGTTGAAGGATTATTCTCATGTTAACACTGAGGAGATTTTTCATATGGGGAACAAGCAAGGACAAAGGAACATCCCTGGAAGTTGCAAAACGGAATGATGAGTAAAAGGTTAAGAAGTTTGTTGCATGGAGAATGCTAGGAGATGAAATTCATTGCCTGAAAGGGATGGCAAATGAATGCAGACAGTGGATGAGTTTAAGGAGTAGCATAATAGACTTTGTGTTGACCTCCCAGGATGAGACTTGTGACTCCATAGAAGTCGGGAATTTTTAATAACATTTGTGAAAAACAAAAATAATGTATATCACTGCTCACAGACATTTGAGACTTGATCTGATAGAACCTCAAATATCTATTACAACACCCACTGTACATATCAAATGTCCAACCCATACTCTGTAGAATTTCTTCTCCTACAAGATTTCATCTATGTCATTATCCTATATCAGCTAACACCAAATCTCGAATCCTGCTTTTGAACTTCTATGACTTTGGGTTTATTCACAAAACTCCAACGCATCATGTACTGTCCATCTCTACCCTACTCTGAAAATCGCTCTGACTGCAACAAACAGAGAAGACCAATTATCTACAGTCCAATCACACAAACAATGACGCCATCTTTGTACTGTCCATCTCTACCCTACTCTGAAAATCGCTCTGACTGCAACAAACAGAGAAGACCAGTTATCTACAGTCCAATCCCACAAACAATGACGCCATCTTTGTAAGTAACTTTGGTGTCCACAATTATTATTAAGAGAAATCTCCAGGGAGTCAGAGATTCATCGAGGGAGGCCACATGCTACACACACTAGCTATCACACTTATTCTCTAATTCATTCACACTGCTTGCACACACACAACATGCAATGGCAATCCATTCCAATCACGTAACACCCTGTAAGAGAAAAATCAAGCCCTCATCCCTTCTTAGTGGAATTCATCCTCAGCTACCAAGGATGCCCTCTTGTCCTTTCCCCAACCTCCATAAAATGAAAAATTCCGTCTACTGATATCCTGTATGATTCTATCAGAAATTTGTAAGTCTCAATCATAGCACTCCTCTTTCTCCTGTTTGCTAGTGTCTGCAGTTTACAAATTCTCAGTCTGTCTTTATAATCAGTATTTCGCAATCCTGATATCATAATTTTTAACACTCTCCTTTGCACTCTCTCCAATATATAAGAATCACAACAGAAACCAGGAGACCAGACCTGCACACAATGGTCCAAATGAGTCTTATCAAGGCCTTGTAAAGAGGCAAAATGACATCCTTATCTTTACATGTGAAAGTTCATTTCAGCATTGCAATTATCTTTTGAGTTGTATTTGCAATCTTTGCTACATGGCCCCTGAACTTCAACTTCCTATTTACTAAAACTCCAAGATCCCTAGTCTGATCAGTTTCTTCTAGCATAATCCCACCAATATAATATGACATTGAATATCTAATCAAACGAACTGACATGTATTTTCTAATGCCCACAATTCCAGCCTATTCAAATCATTCTGCAAGTAACGCATATCAGCAGCATTCATGATTACCCTAGTAATCCAGTCTCAATCTGGTATAACAATGGGACTAGTCCAATTGTTATACCAGATTGCTAGATTATGATTGCCACGCGTACTGTGACAAACTGGTTTTGTGCTCTGAAGATGCTGGATAGAATACCAGTGAAATATCAGCAATAAGTTAATAAATAGTTATTTTCTTATCAGTCTGTGTTCTCATCTATACTGTTAAAATTAATCATCACATCCCCTGTATATCATTTTTAATATCAGTCAGTCAGCCATCCTTCTTATCCATGCTAATATTTTATAATCCAAACCCATATTTTCCCAATTGCATTCATGAATCTGGAAAAGGCATATGACAAGGTGCCAAGAGAGAAGCTATTCAAAACGCTACAGTTATATGTTAATGGGGCATTATATCAAGCAATACTTAGTCTTTATTTGAGTTGTGAGTCAGCAGTTTCAATTGATGGATGTACAGGAAGGTGGTTTAACTTACCTACTGGCTGATGTGGATGAAATGGTGACACCAAATTGATGATGATGCAAGTCTTCCTTTCCCCTTGTATCAATGGTAACATTATTATACAATATCTTCAATTTCTAAAACATGACCTGCCCATAGTAAACCCATTCAGTTCATTACAAAGTAGAGATTCTCTGTCAACCCATTTCTGAATGTGAGCACTAACCAATTTTTCCAAAATCTTCAACACCACTACTGAGATACTGATTGGTCGATAGTTAGATACATTTGGTCTTTGCACCACCCTTGTGCAATGGAATTACCATATATTCTTTCCATTCCTGTGGAATCTTCCCTGTTCCGAGACTCAAATTATACAGCCTAGTCAAAGGGTCTCAGCCAGTTCAGCTTAAAACTCTTTTAGCAACTGTGCTAATATCCCATCAGTTCTTATTACTGAATTCTTATTCAGTTTGTGAAACAGATTTAATAAATCCTCTTCATACATCTGAATTCCTTCTTTCAGTGAAACAGTATCAGCGAACTCAATGTTGCATAAACCAAGTTGATAGCTTTTAACAAAATGGGCACTCAGTTGAACAACCTCTTCTGTATCTGTAACCTTCACACCACCTGCATTCAGAAGAGTTAGTTTTTCATATTCATTATTTCTTTTACTTGCAGCATATCAACAGACTTCTTGTGGGTTGTCTTTAGCTTGCAAAGCCTGTTGCTTTCATACTCAGACTTAGCTTTCTGTACAACAGTTGTGACTATTCTAGCCTGCTGCTTATAATTTTCACAATGGACATCATCACAATGCATACGGTATTATTTCTACATCATCCATTTCTTATGAATCTCTTGTTTAATAAGATTACACATCCTTTTTTTTTTTTTTTTTTTTTTTTTTTTTTTTATGTTGGGTCCATATACAGGAGGTTGGCTGGTCAACCTATAGTACGTTAGTACCGTATATGGGTGATGGGTTGTGAAAGGAGAAACTTGTTTACATTTGATTTGAACGCCTGTATATTGTATTCCTTGGGAAATACATCAGGGGGGGAAGACTATTCCACAGTAGCAGGGATGGAGGAGGAGGAAAAGAAACTTGTTCTGTGGGTTTCAAGGTGTACTGTAAAAGGATGTTGGACGGCAGCTGTACGTGTTCCAATAGGCGTGTACAGGGTGGGGGAATTATTGATGCTGTTTCAGATGAATCTTTCCCATGAAAGTATTTATAGAATATACAGATTGCAGAGACCAGTGTCTATGTGAAATTGGGGAGAGCGAGTTGGTGAGAGATGGGTCATTTATTAGTCTAATTGCTCTCCTCTGTATTGAGTCAAGCATTTTGAGGGAGCTTTTTGGAGCCCCACTCCAGATGTGAGAGCAGTATTCGAGAGCTGGGCGGATTTGTACCTTGTATAGTGTTAACAACTGTTTAGAGGTGCATCTTGAGCGAAAGAGAAAACCTAGTTTTTTGGAAGCTGAAGATGCAATGGTTGTGATGTGTTTATGCCAGGAGAGGCTTGATGTCAAGGTAATTCTGAGAAGAGAAATTTCGTCTTGTCTATGAATTTGAGTGTTATCGAAAACAATGCTGGGGCGGGATGGTTCTTTTTTGTGAGAAATAAGACAGAACTGGGTTTTTTTGCTAGCGTTGAAGTTGACAAGGTTGTCTGAGCCCCATTGCAGGATGGCTTGGAGTTCAGAATTAAGGGAAGTGGTGGTTGATGTTCTGTGGGATGAAGTGAGTTGTGTAGGTTAGGATTTGTCAAATGAAAGGGAGGAATATAGTGTGGTGTCATCAGCAAAACTGTGTATTGGGTTAGAAGTCAACTGAAGTAGGTCACTGATATATAGAAGGAAGAAGATCGGTGAGAGAAATGAGCCTTGAGGGACCCCGGCATTAGTTGGATGGTTAGAGAGGACAGGGAGCCGTCTACCATCACACATAGTGTGCGTCCAGACAGGAAGCTGGCTATCCATCTGCAGAAGTCCTGAGGCAGTCCAAATGATGGGAGTTTGCTTAGTAAGCCTTTTGCCAGACTCGGTCAAAGGCTTTGGAGATATCAAGCGCAACTACTTAGGATTCGCCGAATTTCTCCATAGCGCTTGTCCAGTGATGGGTGATGTATGAGAGTAGATCTCCTGTTGAACGGCTTTGGCGGAATCCGTACTGGTGGTCGCTTAATAGCTGGGTACCTACAAGGTAGATTAGGATTTGAGAGTTGATGATTGAGGCATCGCCTGGTTAAACAAGGGCCCTCTGTTGTTTTCCCACTAGGGTACAAGGGCAAACACTGAAAAACCAGCTACTGGAACAAATCCTAAAACCCACCCCAACTCAGCATCACCAGAGTTCAAGATCGGTACTATCAACATAAGAAGCCCGAATGGCAAGGAAATGGATAAGCACCAGATTCACATAATAGGGGTGACTAAAACAAAAAAGGACAAAATCTTGTGACATCTTTCTGAGCAATAAATACAAAATGCTATATTCAGGCAATGACAATCAAGGAAAAGAAGGAGTAGCAATAATATTTAGCGCTAAATACGAGGCTAATCTCTCAAGTAGAGTGATGTGAGCAAATATGAGAATGGGGAACTGGACAATGAGACTTATTTGTGGCTATGATCCCATAGAAGGTTCTACTAAGGTAGAAGTGGAGGAATTTTTTGAAGCATTATAGAAAGCAACTGACACAATGAAAAAGGTGGACCTTGTTAGGGATCTAAATAGCAGAGTAGGAAATGATTGGCAGATATACAAAAATATTTTGGAAAAATTTGGAGAAAAGAGCAAAGCTAATAATAATTGCAAATATCACTTGCATTTCTGCTCAGGACATGAACTGGTTATTACTAACACAATATTCCAACATAAAAATGTGCACAAATTCACATGGAGAGAAGAGCAAGGAATAAGAAAAATCTCATTGACTATGTTATTGTTAACAGTGATGTTTTCCCACTGGTGCAGGACACCAGAGTGTACAAAGGATTTGAAATTGGAAGTGATCACCATTTCATCTTGAGCAGGACAAAATTGAATTTCATATTGAGAAGAATAACATGTAAGAACGTTTTCAAGCAAATAAAAGTTAAGCAGCTCTCAGATGTGAACTGTAGACTAAAATAGACAAATATTATTCAAGAAAAAAATGAAAGAGTTTGAGAACAGGTATCAAACCTTGGAGATTCAATGGCAAGCCCTGAAGAAAATATTGATTGATTCAGCCAGAGAGGCATGTGGTGAGATTGTCTGCAAGGATAAAAAAAATTAGAACTCCATGGTGGACACAGGAAGTTAAAGAGGCAGTGACAGAAAAGAAGAAAGCATACCAAAAGTTCCTGGCAAATAAGTCAGCTTTTGCTCTTAGAGAATACAGAGACAAATATAAGAAAGCTAAACACTGTGTAAAACTAGCTAAACAAGTCATGGGAGGACTTTGGCAAGAACATAGAAAATAAATATCAAGAAGGTGGCAAGATATTCTGGAGGTTGTTGAAGAAGCCATGACCAGGAATGTAGTCAGGAATATATATCCATCCCTGAAGTAGAAAAAGCCATCAAAAGCCTGAAATGTAGAAAGGCAGCAGGAGTAGATGATATTTGACCAGAAATGCTGAAGTATGGAGGTATAGAAGTCTTACAGTGGCTGCACTGCATAGTTCAGAAGGCCTGGACAGAGAGACGAATTCCAGATGATTGAAGTAGAGCTCTCATAGCACCCATATATAAAAAAGGAAATAAATCTGAATGACAGTGAGAATTAGAGGTATTTCATTACTGAGTGCTCCTGGTAAGATATATACAAGTATACTTGAGAAATGGTTGGGAAGGATTGTGGAAAAGAAGCTTGGTGAACAAGCTTGATTCCAGCCAAATAGAGGTGTCAGGATCAGATTTTCACTTTACGACAGATAGTTGAGAAATCATTGGTATATAAAGATCTATTATTATTATTATTATTATTACCCCAAGACCTCATGGATTCAAAGACTCATCTGGGAGGTCCTTTTATCACACTCACACACATCTCATCATACTGTGTCTTAAACACACTCAAACTCTTTGCAGACACCACACTCTCAGGCAAGGCATTCCAATCATTCACAACACCAGCACGAAAAAAACCTGCCTCTCATTCCCCTACTCACACCCACTTTATACAGTTTCCAGGGATGACCTCTATTCTCTGTAGAACTTCTCCACCATTGATCCTATAACAACCCCTTACCAACTTGTAGGTCTCTATCATATCCCCCCTGCCTCTTCAAATTACTTCAGACTCTGCAAATTACATCTTCTCAATCTTTCCTCATACTCGACATTCCAGAGGTCAGAAACAACCTTAGTCAGTTGCCTTTGGACCCTTTCCAACATCTCTTCATCCTTCTGAAACCATGGTGACCAAATCTGGACACAATAGTCCATGTGTGGCCCACTCAAAGCCTTACAACGGAACAAGAATCTCCCTACTTCTACACATCAGTGTTCTCCGCATCATTCCCAGAAGCATTTGCGTTGTCTTTATAATTTTGGCGATGTGTTCCCTAAATTTTAGATCCTTATCCACAATCACCCCAGATCTCTTATTTCCTCTACCTCCAACAATATATTCTCACCAAGCATAAATTCTGCATCCCATTTTTGTTTTCCAAATTTTAAAACCTGACATTTTGCAAAATTGAACTCACGTCCCCATTTCTGTGCCCAATCACTCAATTTATTCAAGTCTTCTTGTAAGACCACAAAATCTTCACTACTCTTTATGGTTCATCCCAACTTTGTATCATCTGCAAACTGAATATCTCCATCCAAATCTTTGCCAATATCATTAATATACAAGTTAAACAGACCCCTGAGGCAATCCACTAGTGACTTTCCTTTTCCTGGATATCGCACTCCCATACACAACTTGTTCATACCAATCAGATAGCCAGTCTCCAATCCAATGCACTAATCTAATATCCAACCCCATCTGCACTAGTTTGACTGTCAACTTATCATGAGGTACTCTATCAAAAGCCTTTGCGAAATCCAAGTATATTACTGTGTATCCTTCTCCTCTGATGAAGCAGTTACTTTATTGTAATAAGTAAGTAGATTACTAAAACATGATCTCCCTTTAGCAAATCCATGCTGTCCATCAAAGATAATACCATTGTTGTCAACCCAACTCTGGATCCTAGTTCTCACAAGCTTCTCCAACAACTCTGAGTTTTGTAGATCTGGAAAAGGCATATGACAAGGTGCCAAGAGAGAAGCTATTCAAAACGCTACAGTTATATGTTAATGGGGCATTATATCAAGCAATACTTAGTCTTTATTTGAGTTGTGAGTCAGCAGTTTCAATTGATGGATGTACAGGAAGGTGGTTTAACCTACCTACTGGCCGATGTGGATGAAATAGTGACACCAAATTGCACTTCTTATCCATGTTATTCAATGGGTGTTAGAGCTTCGTATCCAGATTAAGTTGAACGTCTATAGACGTCATGGCTGGTTGGGGGGTTAATGCTAAATCTGGTATCAGACAAGGATGTACATTGTCTCCTCTGTTATTCATTATCTATATGGATCACATTATGAAGGAAAGTGGTATTAAACCTGATATCAAAATTCAAGATGTTAATCTCGGCTCTTTGCTTTATGCGGACGATGTTATACCTCTAAATAAATCTCCTAGAACTCTGCAAGATTCCCTGACTAAATTGAATAACTTTTGTAATAGATATGGTATGAAAGTCGGCATTAAAAAGACAAAGACAATGATCATAGGCAGAAACACTGAAAACATCAACTGCATTATGAATGGAGAATCTATAGAACAATTTAAACATTTCAGCTACTTAGGCACGATTTTTAGTGAAGATGGTAAATTAAATATAGAAATAGACAACAGAATCAACAAAGCTGGTATGGTAGGAAGTCAACTGAATAAATTTATATGGAATAAGAGAGAAATTAGCCAAAACACTAAATTAGCTGTATACAAGACAGTGTTCAAACCAATTTTAACTTATGGATCTGAGAACTGGGTCAGAAGTAAAACACTTGACGAAAGACTAGAGACCACACATATGAGAGTCCTGAGAAAGATTTGGGTCATGAACAGTTGGCATCAGTGGCAATATCATATTAAAATCGAGGATATTTGGAAAGAACTTGGCATTGTCAGCATCCAGGAATGTGTTAGCAGAGCTGATCTCAGGTGGTATGGTCACTTTCAAACAGAATGGGAGAGGAAAGATTAGCAAAACAAGTGTTCTTTGCCAGGTTGGCAGGAAAATAATCCAGAGGAAAACCAAGATATAATAGTAGATTGATACAGTAAAAAGGGTCTTAAAAGATCCAAATATAAGATATGATAATATTGGAGTCTTGACAAGTAATAGACTGATTTGGATAAAAATTGTAGATAGGAAGTTAGTAATGATGTAAATCTTTCATGTAGTATATATCCTGTACACCCCTTGAGGGTATATACCAGGAATTTGATGATGATGATGAGGCAGATAACAAAAGTGATACTAAAGCTGTACAATGTTTTTTTTATGAAGATAGACTATAGATACAAGTTATGAAGAAGATAGAAGATAGATACAAGTTGATGGGAGGGGGGGGGGAACATGATTACGACATGCATGTTATTGAAAGGTATTTACCAGATTAACCGAGGAGAGTTTCCATATGATAGAAAACGAGAACAACGACAAGGCCACACCTAGAAGTTTCAAAACAAAAAATTAAGTAACGAGTCATTATTATTATTATTGTTCAGGCCTAGATGGACTCAAAAGATTCACCATGGGAGTTCCTGCCTAGAAAACACAAAGTCTATCATACCACTCCTTGAACTCAGTGACTGTTCACTCTCACCACTCAATTAGGCAATGTTCCATGGCTCAACCACCCCTTAATACAAAGAAACCACTCCTCACAGTTTCCATTTGTAACTTCCAGGTATGGGCACTTGTCCTCGTTTCTTCCCCCTGTTCCACCAAGTGAAAGAACTCCCCAGTGTCAAACCTGTAACTACCGCTCAACAGTTTAAAAGTCTCAATCATATTACATCTCCTCCTGTCTACCACCCTCTGGAGTCCACATTCCCTCAACCAATCCTCACAACTAACATGGTACAGACTGAAACCATCTTTGTTATCCAAATCTGTACCCTTTCACACAGTTAATTTATCACCTTCAAATCCTGGGGGCCAAATTTGAGAACAATAGTCAAAGTGTGGTCTGATCAGGGCTTTATACAATGGAATGACAACTCTTTTATCAATGCAAGTCAGCATCCTTCTCAGTATTCTAGCAGTGGTTATCTTAACCACCTTTGCAGTATATTTCCATAATTTCAGGATTCTATCAATCATCATCCCTAAATCTCTTGTCTCCCCTACTTCCTCCAGTACAGCTCATCCAACAGAGTATGCTGCCTCCCATCGATGTATCCCAAACTTGAAGACTACATTTTGCATTAAACTGATAACCCATTCATTTGCCCATCTTTCCAGTTTATTCAAATCCTCTTGCAGGGCTGCCATATCTGTCCTATTACTAATAACCCTTCCTAGCTTCACATCATCTGCAAACAACCGAATATCCCCCCCCCTACAATCCACTGAAAATGTTATTGATATAAAGGTCCCAGTAGTGAGCCCTGTGGGACCCTTCTTGTAACCTTCTGCCTCCTTAATATTGCCCCATCATACACAACTGTCTGATACCTATCAGAGAGCCAATCCTGAATCCAGTATTCTACCCTGACATCTAAACCCATATGAGACAACTTAAATATCAGCTTACAATTTGGGACACTGTTAAAAGCCTTTTCAAAATCAAAAAAAAAAAAAGCAGAATATGCATTTCCCTCCAGGGGCAAATATTCCGGGTGTGCTAGGTGTGCGGTGCTCATTCACGAAATATCAGTATCACCAATATTATATTTTTGAATTTATTCCTGTTAAAGACTCCCCTCAATTGTTTGCAGACTTCGCGCGATTCCTAAAATTGAATACAATACACTAATGCTTCATTGTCCTCTTCATGAGGGTAATAAAGCATTAATGCTTCATGAAGATGGCACTTTTCAATATGTAACGATTGTGTCACATTCGCGTTAATAGCTCGGGTGTGCTTTCAAAATGCATATACCTTTGGGCACTTCGAAAAGATGTAAAGAGGGCGTAGCGGGTCAAATTCTTAGCATTTTAGTATTTTTAAACCGCAGAGAAGGTGAGACTGGCTGAGATAACATTTTGAGCTCACCCAGCACCTAGTGGCTGTGATTGGTTATTGTGTCAGCCAATCCAACTGAGTATTGTCACATGAGTTGAGCGTTTTCTGTATCCGATGGCTGTATTACAAACAGCTGTTACACATGTTTTCTGGAACTGAATATTTGAAAGTGTATGTTAGGAGAAAAATGTTAATTGTTTTTTCATTTGCTTGTGCAGTATAGCATCTGTTGAGGTTGCAAAGTTTTTTAACAGTATAGAGGCATTTTTATTCTAGTCTTTGGAAACAACAGACATTAAAAAAATATCTATTCCTGAATAAAAACGAATATTCTGTGTATTATAAGATGTTGTTGATCTACAACAAAATACCAGCATATGTGAGATTGATAAGACAGAACTGCTGATACTAAAAAATAAAAAAATCAACAAACTAATGAATGTAGGATTCCCGAAAGTGTAGATAATTCCAATAATGATCTGATGTTATGTGTACTTAGTCTCAGTAAACAAAATAAAAATTATTGGAAAGCAGAGCAAAATATACACAAAACAGAGAAATACACATAACATATGCAACAACTTTTAAGAAATGATTTGCTACTCCATCAAACCATATTTATTTCTGCAATACTCTCTCATTCTCTTCATAAGTTTTTTTTTTTTTTTTAATTATGCCATCATAATTCACTTATTCATAAGGTAGGTATCCCTCCCCTTCCCCAGTTTCCACATAAGTAAACCCTTCCCCTTCTCTCCTCCTCCCCACAAAATGCACCCCTAAACACAATAATACACACACATATATATATATATATGTATATATTATTATTAATATATTATTAATACATAACCCAGGTTTCCAAATTTATTTTCCTGCATCAAAACACACCCTCATGCTTCCTTCCTCCACTCCACCCCCCCCATTATAAACACCCTTCAGCAGGATCATGAAATTGGAAGACATCCTAGAATCAAAACAAGGTATGTACAAAATTTTTCCACCTTTTTTTATTCTGCTATAATTGCCTTCTATACTAACCCATAATGCCCTAAAATATATATACCCCTTTTTTGTGAGTAATAATAGCCAATGTATTTAAAATAAGGGACACTCCTAAACAAAAACAGGCTATAATAGCCGTAATTATAATAATCACTTATTCATGTTTAGATCCTTTCTTTTAGTGTTGCATGGTGATCAGCATTCATTTTAGAAATTATGGACTTTACAACCGTGTTATAAATTTATAACACGGTTGTAAAGTCCATAATTTCTAAAATGAATTCATGTTTAGACTTAATAGGCTCATGCTATTCACTCTACACAGCAACTTATAGGACACACATATCACAAATGATAATTACTAATAATTTGTTTACCATTAATGAAAGTGTTTCTACACACACTTATTCTTTCCTATTTTTACGTCTTATAAATGATGATTCACACATTTTCATCTTTGAATATTTCAAATATACCAACCAAATATAGCATTCACCTTCATTATTGTTTTCTAATAAATCCTAAAACAGATTGTTCCCTTACTCTATGCAGAAGTATTCAATGTTATCCTTCAATTAATTGCATTGGACCAATTAAGACGAGTGCTGATGCGCTATATACTCTCATAACTTTCACATATTGATAAAAATGCAACCACACGGTCATTGGCACCTGCAGAGGGGGGGGGGGGGCAAAGGGGAGCTCCTCCTGGGATTGAGTAAAAAATTCCACAAATTATAATCGTAAAAGTGATTAAGATATGTAACCTTACATCCTCGACCATGGGAAACCTTTTTTTTTCTGTCTTAAAATTTTATTATGGGTTGGCCTGTTTTGGCCTATGACAGGGTAGCAATAGAATGTGTTTTATTGCAGCAATAAAGCACATGTTCCTGTTTTTGGTTCTTCTTCTTTCTCTGATTAGTGAAAAAAATGTTCATTACTGTTGTGAACAGAGACCAGTTAATTTGCCCTCTGTGTCTAGTGAGTCACTGAGTAAAGTGTGAATTGTAAATTTATAGTGAAACAAATTTAAACAGAAAAATACATTTTTAAAAGGCAAGTGTGTAATTTAATAATATTTTACTTGTTAGTTTTATGATTTTTTTTGCTTTTAAACTGAAATAATTTAATTTAGGATTTTGGAATTAATTACTGTATTTTTCGGACGATAAGACGGACTCCAACTTCATGAGACGATTTTTAGAAAAAAAATATTTTATTATATAAAGATATTTACAAATTCTTACTTAATTTTTATTTATTGTTACAATCATTTGTATTAGCAATATTCGGTTCATCTTCACTCTCGGTACTATCATTCGTCTCGTTAATGTCACCGTTCGTATTACTTTCGTCTGAACTATCGTTGTCACTCCCTTCGAAAACTGCGTCATCTTCGGTACCATCCATCGCATTACTTATCCTGTATTTCTTAAATGACTTTTATAATCGTCTCTTCTTTCACAGCTTCCCATGAATTTTTCACCCAGGCACATACTTCTGAAATTGTTGGCTGTTTCATATGTCCTGTTGCTGTAACATCGTGATTTGGCTATGCCATCCATTTGTTCCACTCTTCCCGCATAAAATTTTTGAATGATTTATTAATAGATCCATCCAAGGGTTTCTTATAAGTTGTATTCATTTCTTTTAGAAATGAATACGACTTATAAAAAATAATTCAAATGAACCGTACAAAAGTTTATACACTAATGACTATTGATGCTCTAAATTGGTGATTCACCCACATGCAGCAAGATAACTTAGGTACCTACCTTCAGTGGCATACTTACTAATTTTATTAACATAATGCACCAGTAACTGAAATTCGCTAACAGCTTTGGTACGGTATAATGATTCGTATTTTAATGTTACCTTCGGGACCATAAGACGCATCCCAATTTTCAGTCGATTTTTCTATGTAAAAAGGTGCATCTTATGGTCTGAAAAATACGGTAATTAGTTGATTTTTAATAAAATATGCCAGTCAATTTTTTTATATATGAAATTGTGCTAAAAACTGTATTAATTCTGAATACTTTTTTTCCCCCAGAAAACAGAAAGATTACCAAAACAAGCCTTAAAGTCCAAGCCATTAGGAAAAAGAAAACCCAGGACGTCCTCTTAAACGATTCAACAATGACTTTAAGGCCGGAACAGGCCATGCTAGGTCTAAATCCTTGATACATATGATGATGATGACTTTTTTTCCCCCAAGAATTAAAGATTATTAAAATCGATGTAAAATGAACATATTTATAGTTTACATCGACAAATAACTACATCAAAAAATGCTAAAAGATGTCTATTGATGTAATTATTTAATTAAATCAATAATTATAAAAAATTATTGTTGTAATTATTTGTCTCCAAGCTTTTCCCCTCACTGTATGCCCATGCATACAGTCAAACTGACGTGAAATTTATAGAGTGGGATGCATAACCCACACGACAAAACACCCAACCTAAACGGGCACGCGACACCACTGTTTCCCTCCTAAACTGCTCGTCACATTATTATAAAAGCAATCTTATTATTGATTGCCTTTTATAAGCAAGGGCTTGTTAAGGGAAGCAAGAGCATCCCTTAACAAATCCATGTTGACTCTCACAGATAACATTAACCTCATCTGTCCATCACTAATTTCTCCAATATCTTAACTACTGATGAGACACAAACAGACCTGTAATTAGAAACTTCTAGTCTGCTACTGCCTTTATGCAATGGCACTGTCTTGCCTTGCTTTCATTCCTTGGGTACCTTTCCCATAGCAAGACTTTCATTGAAATGCCGAGTCAATGGAGCTGTGAGTTCTTGAGCATATTCTCTCTAAACTCATGCTGAAATTCCATCCAGTCCCACAGCTTTACTGACATCCAGAGTAATCAGTATTTGAAACACACCCTCTTCTTGCACCTAAAAACCTCGAACCTATTCTATCCCTATAGTATTAAAACCTACTTCTTCAGAATAAAATACTCCAATAAAGTGTTTATTGAACAACTCCACTATATCTTTGTATCAGTCACTCTATTCCCATTTTTATCCCACAATGTCATTCTTCCACAATCATTTCTCCTCCAACTGGCCACATAACTAAAAAATTCCCTAGGATTTTCTTTGGATCTTAGGGCCAATTTCTTCTAATATTTCAGTTTTACCTTCCTTGTGATACTAGTCACTCTCCTAGCTAGAGTCTTATGTTCTTCATGTATCTATTCTCCATCCCTCTCCTCATATCTATTCCATAACTTCTTTTTCACCTGCAGTTCCTGTTTGGTACTGTTTGTCCTCCATTTTACACCAATTGTTTCGTCTTCTTCACTCATGGAATACAGTTTACTATTGCTGCAAACAAATATAGCTTCACAATTTCCTGAGCACTAAAAATATCTTGCCCTTCCAATTCCTAAAACTGCTCCAAGTTGATATCTAGGACTATTATAATTCCACATACATTCCCTTCTCTTTGATACTCCTGCATGGCTATTCATCTTCAAAGCAAAAACCACATGGTCACTCTCTCTCCAAATGAGGGAAAAAATGTCATCTCAGTTATAATCAGCTCTTCTAATGTTATGACCAAATCCAAAACTGTTGAACCTCTTGTTCCTTCTATTACACATTGCCTAAGACATCTGTCCCTCACAAATTCTAGAAATTCCATTCCGTTATTACTACATGTATTTTCCTCTTCCCAATTTATACTGCCGTACTTAAAATCTCCTATAATAATCATTCTTCTTGCACTTGCCAAGCTCAACTACCTAAGCATTTCCTGCTCCTCACCCTCTGTGCTCCTTGCTTGTAGCAACACCCCAATAAATATCCTGTTTTGCCCACATCTATCTCACACAATATGCTTTCAAAACTATTAGTGTCACTGCCCTCCAAAGTTTCCACTCTGAGAGGACATAAGCAGTACTCCACACTGTGTTTTCTCTTCCTATCCTTTTAAAAAATGCTGTACCCTGCTACTTCTATTCCTGTTATTATATCATCTTAAAAAAAACCATGTCTCAGAGATCCCATTAATCTTGGGACAGGGTGATGCTATCAGCACCTCCAATTCATCTCCTTTATTCCAGATACTCCTGGCATTAGTATAAAGAATAAAAATTCATTGCTTCTATGCCTATAAGTATCCCCCCCAGACTCCACTCAGTGTTATGCAATGTATCTCCCCCCCCATTCCCACTAGAGGCCACCCCTACTGCCATCCACCCTGGAAATTCTAGTTTCCCTGCATTGACACACCGACTCGTTCAGAGAACAGCAATTTCTCCATATGCCTATATCCACCCTCATTCAAATGCAAGTGGTCTCTTGAATACAGTTCCTTTCTGTACTCAAGTGCCCTCCAAGCATCCTCATATCCCAAGCCTCTCTTCTGACACATTCCAGCTAACATGCTATTCATTATTAATGCTCTTCTACTCAGTTCGTCATTATCACACCTGGGTAACACACACACACAATCTTCTCTCTCTCTCAGTTTTCTTGTGTACAACCTCAGGCATGAATCTCTTATCTTTCGCCACCAATTTACACTGCCTCTCAATTCAATCATGTCCACCATCACAATCATTTCATCCAGCCTTTCACTGCACTTAATTGCTACAGCCACACTTTCTATCATTCCTCCAGGCAAACTCTCCTCTGGCATCCTATCTCACACACCACGGATCAAGTCTCCATACATCACACTTCTTACCACTCTGTTCCTTGATTGCTCACTTGCATCCCCCAAATTTCTTCCCATTTCCTACATTTTCTGCATATATGTACTCTCCCCCTCCTCTCACCTACACACATCCAACTGCCAGGATGAATACATACTACAAGCACCGCATACCACAAATTCTGTAGTGTGTTATGCAACATGTAGTATTTAAATAGAGGAGGAGTTGGTGACACGCCATTCATAATTTGAACTCAGCTAACACCATCATTCAAACAGTACCGAGTACTATGAACAACTATACTAAACGCTCTACTATAAGCTATACTTATGGGATACTATAAGTATAAACTATACTTCACTATACCAGCGCTTCCCAAACTGTGGGCCGTGGCCCCATTGAGGGCCATTAGTTTTGTTGAGGAGGGCCGTGACATAATGAAAACTAATTTTAAATGTTTTAAGACTAAAGTGTGCCATGTCAGATGTGTATGTAAGAGGCTATGTAATATTTGCATTTGATTTTCGCAATATTCGCTGTGTATGTTTTGTATTGAATATAAATACAATAAATATTATAATAATATATGTCTGTATTACGATTTTTTTTTTTCGATGGGGGCCGTGAAATATTTTAATTTTTCCAAGGAGCCCTTTTCCATCCATGAGTTTGGGAAGCACTATATTATACTACAACTATACTAACAAAAATATACTAAATAAGAAAACTTTTCTTCTTCTTCTTCTCTTCTACCACAGAAGATATCAAATTCTAATCTCGCCCTCTCCTTAAGAAGTAAGTTTTTGACATGGAGTGTGGAAAGAGCATGGAATACCTTATTTGAGAAGATGGTAAAAGTGCAAGTTGTACATAAATTTAAGGAGTGGTACCACAGACGTTATCAAAGGTGGACCTCGAACGATGAGTTGACTCAACGGAAATCAGGAATAATAATATTAAAAAGGGCTGGGAAAGATTCGCATGAAACCCAAGACATAGGTTAGCTAACACAGTTGGGTATACCTTAGAAAATTAATAAGAGCTCAAATTAGAAACCTGAAAAATAAACCAATCCAGAAGAATGAGTCATAAAATAGTGTTATAGTATATTATACTAAAAAAAAAAAACTATCTTAGAATCTATCTGGAACAAACAAAAACATACTATTCTCCTTGAACATATACAAATGCAAAAATCAATAACTTACTGAAAAAGAAAATAAAAAATCATGTCCAGAGAAATACAACTGATTTCCAGGATGTGAAGATGCCTCATTAAATATTCACTTGATTGGATCATTCATTTTATGATGCAGTGACAGTAACTCATGGGCAGCATATTATTTTCAAAATGTAGCAGATCTAACACTGAAGTCAGAAGCTTCTTAGCATTATTATTATTATTATTAAAGATTCTAAGGAGTCAAAAGACTCATCCAGGGAGGTCCTTCCTATGAAGCACAAGTCTATCAAGACTCATTGCGGGTGGTCTGTCCTAGCAAACAAAGTCTATCATAACACTCCTTAAACTCATTGACTGTTCTTGCTTTCACCACTCTATCAGGCAATGCATTCCACGGTTCAACCACCCTCCATGCAAAGAAACCGCTCATAACCCTCTTGCTCACAGTTTCCTTTCGTAACATGAATATCAGATAATATTTTTTCTGTATTTTTCTTGATTCTACGTTATTATTAAAAAAAATTTTTTTTTGTAAAACACTAATCATTTCTGAGATTTATAGAATATAGTCCTGCACTGCTATCGTAACAATCTCTATGATCTCGACTCGACATTTATATAAAAAAAGATGGTTTCAGGATAACAAATATGGATTCAGGACTGTACAATGTTAGTTATGAGGACAGGCTGAGGTAATGTGGACTGCTGAGTTTGATAGATAAAAGAAGGAAAGGTAATATGATCACACTTTTAAACTGTTGAGAGGTAGTTACAGGGTTGACATTGGGGAGTTCTTTTGCTTGGGAAAAGGGGGAAGGAGCGAGACCAAAGTGCCATCCCTGGAAGTTGCAAAAGGAAGCTATGAGCAAGAAGGTGAAAAGCAGTTTATTTGCATGGAGGGGGGGGGGGGTTGAAATGTGGAATGTATTGTCTGGTAGAGTGGTGAGAGCACGAATGGTCAATAATTTCAAGGAGCAGTATGATACTTTGTGTTTTCTAGGAGGAGCTTCCCACGATGAGTCTTTTGACTCCATGGAGGCTTGGATCATCATAATAATAATATCATCTTGTCATTCTCAATCTGCCATGCAAACCTAATTGCCCATTAACAATAGCCCTGAGATAGTTCTCCGTACAGTTCACTGTCATTCTGTTCACAACCCATCATAAAAAGATATGATTTATTTAAATAAATAAAAAAATATTACTAATGTTTAATAATAGCGTGTTTCACTGGTTATAATAATTTGCATTCATTTTATGCATTTATTGAGAAAATATGCTCATTAGTTCAGCAGTAAAGACAAGAAAAGAGGTTGCTGTTTCCTGTATAAGCCATTGATCAGGCTGCATATGGACTACTATAAGCAGATCTGGTCATCCAGTTTCCAAAGGGTTGAAGATGTCCTAGAGAGAGAAAGTGTCTAGAGAAGATTCGCTATGTCAGTGTTGAGTCTCTTGGAATGCGGAATATTAAGATAGATTGCAGGGTGCAAATTGTAAGGTCTGTGAACAGAAGGAGAGGAGACATGATTGAAATATATACAATAAGTTGGTGAAATGCTATTACCAGATTAATGTGGAGGAGAATTTTCATAGAGCAGAAGGCGACAAGGATGGAAAAAGAGGTGATCCCTGGAAGTTGCCAAATGAGTGGTGAGTAAAAGGGTAACAAGTAAGTTTTTGTATGAAGAATGGTAGGAACATGGAATGAATTGCCTGAAAGGGCGGCAAGCAGACAGTGATGATTTTAAGAAGTGGTATGATAGACTTTGTGTTGATCTCCATGGAAGTCAGTAAATAATAATAATTTATTGTTTTAATAATTTATTTATTTACTTACTTAGTGTCCAAGACACCTTCTGGTTATACACTAAAAGTTTAACTGTAATCAGGTGACTCATGATAAGCTTAGAGTGGCTGATGGACAGATATCAGAGTGGTTTATGGAGGAGCTGAGTCCAGGAGAAGGCAGATGACTAGTGGTGTACCTCAGGGCTTGATACTTGGTCCTCTGTTGTTTAATTTGTACATTAATGATATTGGAAATAATTTGACAGGAATATCCACTTGTTTGCTGATGATGCAAAATTGGGAAGAGCAGCAGTCAATGAAAGTGAATGTAAATAGCTTGCATGATGACTTAAATATGGTGGCAATATGGGCTAAGGTAAATGAATGTTAGTTTAATGTGGCTAATTGTAAGGTGATACATTTCAGGAGGATGAGATCATATGATGTATACTATATTAATGGAAATGAACTGCAAGAAGTTCACAAACAAAGCAAGGGACTTGGAGAGTTATTGTAGACAGAGAACTTAAGTTTAGAGGGCACACTGGTTGCCCTCTAAACAAAGATTGCCAAAACAGCATATTAAATTACATCGTTGTTGAAGAACACACTTAAAATCATGGATAGGGAAGTTATTGTTCAACTTTATAAGGAATGGATCTAGCCACCTGGATTCCTTCATGATGAAGAAATGGTGGAGAAGATCCAGAGGTGAGTGACAAAGATTGTTGCAGGTCTGTGGAATGTTTCGTATGAGGAAAGACTGAAGGTCTGTGTGCTCCAAAACTAGCTGATAGACAAAAGAAATGAGATATGATAAAAGCAGATAAGTTATTAAAGGGGCTTATAGGATTGAAACTGATGACTTTTTTTTTCTTCTATACAATGCGGAAAGGGAGAGAACAAGGTGTCAATCATTGGAAATTGTGTAAGAGTGTGGTTAACAAGGGTATTAGGACTCAATTTTTTGCTTGGAGAGTGGTGAATATGTGGAATACCTTGCCAGAAGTGGTTGCGAGTACTTCATCTTTAAATAAACATAAGGTAAAGTATGATAAGTATTTTGTGAATAATGGTCAATGGAGGATCTCCCTCGATGAATCTTATGAATCCATAGAGACACTGTTAGAATAATAATAACAGTAATAATAGAATTGTGTGGTTAGTAAGAGAATCTTTAAAATCTTCAAAGACAGGATAAAAGCTGTAGGATAATAACTATAACCAGAAGAAATCGTATAATTTAAAATCAAGCCTCAGATAAACTATACAGTAGTTTACTTAACATAAGAATATATCAACAAGGTTTTCAATTTTATTTTTGTAACTATGTAATTAAAATGAATGAATAAATAAAATGCAAGATGTATATTCTGTATTTAAAAGATATATATATATGTAGAAAGTATTTTACCTTGGATATAATAAATGTTAAAGATACCAAGCTATTTTAAACCTGGTTTACTCCATTTCCCAAGTAAGCAAACAGACAAACAAGTCATGTTTGCACCTGTAAGTGTTGCAAGTCTAGCTAATCCTACACGTAGTGCAAGATCAAGGCAACTCATGGTAAAAGTAGAATAAGCTCTGATCACTAATCTTAATATTTACCCTTAAAGCAAAGCACATCTCCTGGAGGAGATGTATGGTGTTTTGTATTAAAGGCAATGGGTCCACTACCCAGACCAGTTTCGACCCTTATTGAGGTCGAAACCGGTCTGTGTAGTGGACCTTATCCTACCGGTCGCTTATTCTACTTTTACCATGAGTTGCCTTGATCTTGCACTACGTGTAGGATCAGCTAGACTTACAACACTTGCAGGCGCAAACATAACTTGTTTGTCTGTTTGCTTACTCGGGAAATGGAGTAAAACCAGGTTTAAAATAGCTTGATATCTTTAACATATATATATATATATATATATATATATATATATATATATATATATATATATATATACACATATATATACACACATAATTCATCAGAAAAATAAATTGAATAAAAAAAAAGTCAAGTCACCCCCCCCTCCCCGCTAATGATATTAGGCGGGTTAATTTATACTTTTGCGTTCTTAACTTCACCTGTTTCTTTAAGTTCAGTTACTGTCGTTAATGTTCCAGTTCTTCATCCTCTTCTCATTTTCTCTGAAGCAGCTCAATGAATCATATTTTGTGCTCTAATTACTACTTGTTTAAAATCATAACGATTTGCAAATCTTGTTTCTATTTCCCCTCCCTACACAAGAAAGCACTCCACAGCTGTGTATAAATGAGCCCACATAACACCCAACGCGTATGAAAACACAGGCAACTGGCTCACAGCTGTGCGCAACGTTCAGAAAAGCTAAATGTTACTGGGAGGCATGGCTTTTATAAACACCGTCCAAGTGCTCAGTAAAGTGGCAATAGCATCAACTTCACCAATGCTATTTTAGCACACCGAATTGATGCCTATTAAAACTTACTATTCTTCTGACGAATAACGCAATAATCTACTTCAATGCCGCTGGAGTCGCTGATTTTTGTTCTTCACGCTACAAATAAGTCTTCAACGTTTTTTTTTTTTTTTTTTTAAAAAAACGTAGTTTGTGATATCACAATTGCAAATAAAATATTTACAAAGCTTAACGTTTCGAATCGTTTCCTTTTCACAAACAATTTAAAAATAAATTACGGGTATTCGAAGTCAAAGATATAATAAACTTCACAAGGAAAGCAACATTTCTCCACCTCACATGTAATGTATCCTACATATCATAACCTGGTGAAGAAGTAGATTACATTCGTTATAATAAACTTCACAAGGAAAGCAGCATTTCTCCACCTCACATGTAATGTATCCTACATATCATAACCTGGTGAAGAAGTAGATTACATTCGTTATAATAAACTTCACAAGGAAAGCAGCATTTCTCCACCTCACATGTAATGTATCCTACATATCAAAACCTGGTGAAGAAGTAGATTACATTCGTTATAAGATAGGTTATTGCATCTCAAGTTAAAAGTAAGACTAGCCGCTTATTTAATATACTGATATCAACCATTTCATACGTATGGGAGGTTGATTTTCTCCGTTGATATCTTTATGTCTAGGCATAAAAGACAGGTCGTTAAGAAACTGTCCCAAAACAACTTACACAATTTCGTAATGTTCACTAAAACTACAATATATATATATATATATATAACATTCGTAACGTATATATTACATATAACATACAATTTTACTCTTCAAATCATACTTGAAAATTTATTTAAAATTCGCTTCATAAGGTTAATCCCAACGCCAACACTACTATACAGAAAACACACTTCACCAACGTCAATGTTGAAATTCTTAAAAGCACAACAGCTGCATTCGTACAACGAACGCATGAGATTTCCGATATCCCTTTTGTAATCATTATCCCTGCATAATTTAAATGTAAAAGCAAATGCAAAATGGTCAGTCTATTTTTTTTTTCTCTGACAAGTATATATTAAAATATAGAAACAAATTAACAGGCTGGCCTAACTTGATAAAGACTACAAAAAATAAATAAAAAAAAAGATGTTATCAAAGTAAGAGAAAAGAAAAAAAATTTTGCCGGCAAAGGTTGGTCGATTGGTAGAGCCTCTGCTACTAATGGCTCACTTAAGTAAGTTTGAGTGCGGTTAGTAGTTGGAAGAGTCTTTGGACTCCCTGGAGGAGTCTAATAACAATAATAATAATAATACGACTTCATTGTGGAGATGTGAATCATATAGAAATAGTGGATAAAAAGATCCAACGTTATTTCAAAGCCGAAACTATGCAGAAACTTCGAATGTTTCGAAATTTTGACCAGAGCTTATGAAAATACAATTCTCTGCCATGGCTCACAAAAAGTTAAGCAAGTTTGAGCGCGGTTAGTAGTTGGAAGGGATTCAATCGTTCAATGCTGTTGGCACACTCTCTGTCGATGAGTCTTTGGACTCCCTGGAGGTGTCATATAATAATAATTGCCTTTATTGCACTTCTTAAAAGCCACGAGTGATGCCCAGCCCAGCGTCCGTATATTCGCCTAATATATAATATATTATAAACAAATAAATAAAAATAAATAAGTATACTCTAAATAGGTAATAAATAGGTATAAACAAAAAAAATTAGTTGATAAAATAAAGTAAGTATAAGTAATAAGTAAGTAAAGTAAATAAAATAAAATAGTTAATAGAATAAAAATCAGTAATAAATAGGTATAAAAAAATAAATACATATACTCTATTTGATCACAAAAGAAACGAAGAAATTATGAAATAATTAAACGAAGAATCAGTAATAGAAAAAATTAAAAAATATAAACATAAATGGATGGAACACGTTCAAAGAATGGAAATAGAAAGATTACCAAAGCAAGCCTTAAAGTACAAGTCATTAGGAAAAAGAAAACAAGGACGTCCTCTTAAAAGATTCAACGATCTAAGGTCGGAACAGGCCACGCTAGGCCTAAATCCTTGATATGCATGATGATGATGATGATGTTGAAATAAATAAAAAAAAAGGATACTTTGATGAACCAATATGCCAGACAAAATTACAATTCTCCCTTTCGTTTGAAAAGTGACATATTCATCGTAGTTTCATTATTAATTACATATAAATATAAAATAAATCAGATAACGCCATTTATTCCCTTATAGGGAGTAGGCATGGCCTTTATCCCTATCTAGCTTTTGGAGACTGAGTGGGCAGTTCAATCTCCACCGGTAGACAATCAGAGATAGCTGGCCCATGTATATCACTAATTATAGCAGCCACCGATGAAAGAGGCTGGCAAACAAGTGCTGCCATCTCTTGGTATCTAACCCTAACAAGATATGTCAGTCTGAAATAACGTGGGTACTAAAGTCGATTTTCTTGAGTTTTACAGAATGAAAAACCCGAGTTTCCAGAGGAAAAACCGTCTTGCCCATGCCAGAGATCGACTAACTCGGAAGCCGGTAGAAGAAAGGCTTCGAAAAAGTTCCTCCAGTCGGCGACTAGACTTGAACTTAAGTAAAACTTCGAGCGACCAAGCGCCACTTCCAGTGAGCTACACAGGCCTATTAATTACATAATGAATGTTTTATTCCAGAAGCTAAAATACCACTTAATTCTTCTCCCACTCATATTTTTTTCTCATTTCAAATATATTATTGTTTTTACAACGTCACACCTCCAAGGAGTACGTGGGAGGCCACTCTACATACATCTCGCGTCTCCTCTACTACTTAATTCTCCAACTGCACACACCAGCACTACTACAATAAACGCCATCTATATATCTGTGGGGTGAACTGGACACGAACCCAGAACATTTTTCATTGTAGACTAGAGTGACCAGACGTCCCTTTTTTTTAATGTGATTGTCCCCTTTTTCAGACTCTGGTCCTGTTGCCCCGACAAAACCTTAACTGGACGCTAATTGTCCCTTTTTTTTGAATTCGTGATATGATTTCATGTTCGAAATTGGAAGGATAATGTCTCTGCTGGTGACATGTGATAGCTTGAGATGGAAAATTGTATGCATGCATACATGCTATGACGATTATCAAACGCACTCTTTCTGAAATAGGACAAAAATGCTGTAACCAGAGTGGCAGCACTGCTGCATCCGAGCGGTAACAAGGTTACTTTGTCTGCCATACCATACCATTGTTTTGTGCTTCTTATGCCGGTCTATTAGTAATTGCAGAGGTTAAAGCGAGTATATATTGTGAGTGGTGATATATCATCCAGATTTTATCATGCCGAAAAGGAAATGTAGTTTCACTCGGGAATTAAAAGAAGAACATCCCTTCTTGAAAGACGACTAAACAACAAACAAGTTGCAATGTACTGTGTGTGTCGTTCGATTTTTTCAATTGAACATGGGGCCTTTCTGATATAAAACAGCATTTTACGAAGCAAAAACATAAATTAGCAGCCGCTGCTCGCAGTTTAAGTCAAGATGTTATATCATTTTTCACGAAAAATTCTAAAGAGAAATTAACTGACGAAAGTAAATGTCTTGCAGCTCAAGAAAGTTTGTTTGCGTTTCATGCAGAGAAACATGATCTTCCTTTGAGGTCAATGGACTGCACCTCCGCAATAGTGAGAAATTACATGTTTGCGAACAAAGTGTCAATCAATTTTAGTGAATGTCCTGGCACCTTACTCTATGCAACAAATACCAATTGAATTGAAACAAGCCATATATTTGTCAGTTATGGTAGACACATCAAACCACAGAGATTTGTAGTAGGTGCCTGTCCTTGCTAGGTGCTTCATCCTGAATAAAGGTATTCAAGTTAAATTGAATAGATTTGTAGAACATAACAGAAACAGCAGAACTGCTTGCAAATCATATATTGGATATTTTGCAAAAACAGGATCTGACTGAGAAAATTATTGCATTTTCTGCAAATAACTGCAATACTGACTTCGGTGGATACAAACGAGGTGGTTCCAACAATGTATTTTCAAGACTCAACGAAGGGCTTAAAATGAACATTCATGCTATTGGCGATGCTGGTCATGTTGTTCATAATGGTGTACAGACAAGTGCTAATATTGTGCCTGTTGATATCGAAACAACTGTAAATAACATATTTCAGTATTTCCACATTTACACTGTGAGAGTATAGGAATTGCAGAATTTCTGCGCATTTACAGAAATTGAATACAAGCGTGTTCTAGATAGTGTACAAACAAGATGGTTATCATTACTACCAGCTGTGAATTTCATTATTGACATGTATGAGGGACTCAGATCTTACTTTCTATCACAAGATAAAGGCACTAAATTGTTGAAATCATTTTCAGTTACCAGTAATCAATACTTTGGCTTCATTTCATGCAAAGCCAGCTGAAAATATTCTCAGCAGCAATAACAATCATAGAAAGTAAAATATTTCGGCAACTGAAGTGGTAGAAGAATTGGAATTGCCCAGACAGAGAATTACAAATAGGAAAGCTGAGAAAGAACTTTCAAATATTTAAAATGTCATCAATTATTTCAGAGTTCAAAGATGAGAGAGTCTTTAATGAAAAAGAATTTTTAGACACTACAAATTTATTTTATGATATTTTCCATTAAAAGCATTTCACTAGATTAAGTTAAGTTGCAAATTCCATTAAATTGGGCTGAAGTCGCAAGAAGCCTGAAAGCAATCAGTGATGTTGACAGCAAAATATTTAATATTGTTGATGATGATGAATTTTTTGAAGTCAACCATAACTCCAAGATGGAAGAACGCAAACGCTGAAGTGGACAAAAGTGGTCAATACATGAAACTTGGACATTCCGTGTATTGACTTTTTTGAGTGAGTGCAGCTTGAAAGAACTAAAATTTTTGGAAGAAATAATGTATTCATATAAATATAATAATAATGCTGATACTCCATAATTATAATGCACACTTGAGTTCTGTGTACTGTAATTATATGTCATTCCATTTTTACGTAGAGCATATCAGACGTGTCCCGTTTTTGTCCCATTTTTTAATTGCTGAAAAATTAAAAATGTTCCTTTTTTGTTTTGAAAATCTACATTATACATTACATTACATTAGCCAGGTGCTATCAGCCTGGGGGACTTTTGGCCTCAAGCACCACATGTTGCCACTGGGCACGATCCTCTGCGACTCTCGGCTACGTTCTAATCTCCAGCTTGACAGCCTGCAGGTCTTCCTTCTCTTGATCCGCCCATCTCTTTCTCGATCTCCCTGGCGGCCTCCCTGATCGGGGTTGGGCCTCCCACGCTTGTTTCACAGTCCTTTCGGGGGCCCATACGGTACAGGTGCCCCAGTCACTGAAGTTGCCGGGCTCGCGACTCCATCAAAACGTCTGCCGAGTTGTATAAAGCGTGTATGGCAACATTGGACCACCTCCTCCAGACTCCATCAGCCATGACCCCCTCCATAGATACGTCGTAGCATCTTGTTCTCGAATAATCTCAGGTGATCGGCTTGTCTCGCCGTGAGAGTCCACGCTTCGGCACCGTAGAGGAGAACAAGCCTGATCAAAGTCTTGTATAGTCCCACCTTTGTAGTCCAAGATAGCAAGCGCGAGGCAAAAAGGGGACGCACCTGATAATAGGCAACATTCGCAGCATTTACCCGACTCTGGACATCAGCCTCAACTTTGTTGTCTTCAGTCACGAAAGAACCCAAGTACCTAAATACTTTTCATCCTCTCAAATTGTGCAGCTCCCTCTTGATCTTGAGCAACATGGCGACTCATAAAAAGGTATTTTTTCTTCTTGGCATTTATTTTCAGGCCAACTTCTTCTGCAGCTTCTTCAATAGCAGTAAGCAATGCCACCGTGTCGTCCCGTTGATGCGCCATAACGTTCAAGTCGTCAGCGTAGCCAAGAATCCTAACTTGCACCCCCATGTCGACTCCACCTGCCACTTGCTGTGTGTTTCTAATTACTTTTTCCAACACTAGATTGAACAGAATCGGAGAAAGTCCATCACCCTGCTTCACACCGGTCTGCACTTGAAACAGGTCCGAAAGGTCACCTTCTGCTTTCACTCTTACTCTCGAACCAGCTACCTGCGCCATTTTCCGGAGTTTTTGAGGAATTCCCAGCTCTTCTAACACCTGCCATATTTTTGAGCATATCATTGAGTCATAGGCTTTAAAAAAGTCTATGAAAATATTATGAACTTCCCGGTTATATTCCCTGCACTTTTCAAAAACTTGGCGCAGCGTGAAGAGTTGGTCTATTGTAGAACGGTTCCTCCTGAAGCCCATCTGGTAGTCACCGAGGCACTCTTCTGTATATGGTGTGAAGCGTATTAGCATGATGTTAGACAGCACCTCGTAGCCAGTCGATAGCATACCCCTATAGTTTCTGCATTGAGCATTATCTCCTTTCTTATACTGTATACTGATATGATCAGCGACTCCTTCTACTCGTCCGGCAGCCGTTCTTCTCACCAGATCATCAAGATGAGCCGGTGCAGCTGCTCCAGCAGGACGTCCCCACCATTCTTCAGGAACTCCGCCGGTATGCAGTCCACTCCTGGAGCCTTATTATTTTTCAGCATGTGGATAGCACGAGTAATCTCACTAAATATCGGCTCTTCAATAAATGGTTCAACAGTTTGATAAGGAGTATAATCCTCCGATATTGACGTTCCAGCATTGACATTCAGCAAGTTCGCAAAATATCTACGCCACCGAGCGAGACCATCTTTTGAGTTTGTTAATAGATTTCCACTCTCATCTCTTATGGTTGCCGCATGTGTCTGGGCACCTCGCATGCGTTGATGGTCCGGTACATCTCTCGTCCATTATTCGTCACCCCATTTCTCTATATACTAACCACTTTCTCATTAAGATACTTCCGCTTTTCCCTGCTTAGACATGTATTCACCACTCTTCTCACCCTCTTATATGCAGCTTTCTTCCTGCTATCCGCTAGGTAGTTGAATAGTGCTTCCCTTCGTTTGGCTATAGCTTCTTCACACTATCTATTAAACCATGCTTTTCTACTCCTCTTTCTCTTTCCCACAGTCTCGAGGCAGCTAACGCGACCGTATTTTTGATGGTGTCCCACATCCCATCCGGATCATCCTCTTCCTCCTGTAACTCCCCAAAACGATTCTGCAACTCTAACTGGAAAGCCCGCTTGCCTTCCGCTGTTTTCATCTTGTCCAGGTCCCATGCCGATCGTATGGTAGGACACGCGGGCTTCTGAACTGCAATTCTATGCCTGAAATCGTAGGCTACCAGATAGCGGTCGCTATCTCCATCTGCTCCTCTGAAACTTCTCACATCCGAGATGGAGCTGTGGTGACGTCGATACACTAGTACATAGTCTATTTGGTTAGCTGTCCTACCGTCCGGAGTTCTCCAGGTCTGTTTGTGGACGTCTTTATGCGCAAACATAGTGCTCTTTACAAAGCATCCTGTAGCGGCGGCAAAACTCGCAAGTCGGATCCCGTTATCATTGCACTCCTCATGTAGGCTCTCACTATCCACGAAAGGGCGCCACACACGCTCTCTCCCCAGCTTCGCGTTGAAATCTCCCAACACTAGCTTGACGTCATAGGACGGTAGATTATTACAAGTATGTTCAAGCACTTCGTAGAAACAATCTTTAGCTTCCACCGAGCTCTCTTCAGTAGGAGCATAACAGTTCACAATAGACACATTTTGAAAACGTCCCTTAACTCTAATAGTACACAGCCGATTGTTCACAGATTTAAAATATTACACAAAATGTTATCACTAACTAAAAACGCAGTTCCGAGGACTCTTCCTCCTCTATCGTCACCACTATAGTATAGCGTGTACAACTGATTGTGGGTCGAGCCTTGTCCCAGCCAACGCGCTTCTTGTACAGCACAAAGTCCAATTTTATACTGTCGTAAGACATTCGTCACATTAAAAAGGGTTCCTTCTTTCACCAAACTATGTGTATTCCAGGTCCCAAAACGATTAATAATCATAGTCGCAAAAGCGTCCGAATTCCGAGGCTTTTGTGGTGCTTGTTTCGTAACCAATAGGGTTTTTACAGGAGGGGGTGGTTGTCCCCTCGCTAATCCTCCCCTTATATTAGGATTCCTTAACTAAATTGAGCAGCATAGTACTAGCGACAGAAATTCTTAAGCAGTTGCATACAACAAAGTACTATAATAAGCTTCTACTCAAATTAGGCTTAGTTGCTCGCACATTCTCTACCACTACAATTTCATAAAGTATACTCACTAAAAACCATTAGACAATTTACACAAACCTATATGCAATGTGCTCAACCTAAACATCATAATTTTAAAAGAAATACTCTTCAACAAAAATATTTCACTAAAACGCGTAAACAGCTTTATACAGCTGTAAATCTGGTCACCCTAATATAGACAGTAGAAGAAATGGGGAGGATGGAGCATGGAAAAATAATAGTTAGCGGCGGTGGTGATGGCATACACACACACGAATAACATCCACAGAAGATATAATAGAAATGATCAGCAGTTATTTTGTCAGTTTCGTATTGGATTTATGGAATAGCACTTAACACCAATGGGAAGGGAAAGCAGAAACTGGCTTTTCTTGATAGTGAAGTATTTGAAATTTTAAAGTTAATAAGGTTGTGGGACTGAATGCAATATTTCAGGATATATAAGGGAATGTACTAAGGAGCTAAGAGTGTCCTTGAGTTATTTCTTAGACAACAGTCAAGAAATAGGAACAGTGAAAGAAGAATGGAAGAAAAAAATATTGGCTTTGCATAAGGGGAAAGCAAATCCGTAGTGGCAGCTACAGGTCAATTTACATTTGTGTGTGTGTGTGTGTGTGTGTGTGTGTGTGTGTGTGTGTGTGTGTGTGTGTGTGTGTGTGTGTGTGTGTGTGTGTGTGTGTGTGTGTGTGTGTGTGTGTGTGTGTGTGTGTGTGTGTGTGTGTGTGTGTGTGTGTGTGTGTGTGTGTGTGTGTGTGTGTGTGTGTGTGTGTGATATCAGAGATAGCAGGCAAAAGACATCGTCCAAGTTCTCACTAAAGTGACAATAGCATCAATTTCACCAGTGCTATTTTAGCGGACCGAGTAATGCCTTTTAAAATTTACTATGCTTCTGACGAATAACACAATAATCTACTTCAATGCCGCTGGAGTCGGAAATAAAACCGTGCTTCGCGGCAAATAGATCAACCAATCACGACATCAACCTACTGCATCGCCTCATTTAACATCACAGGCCTCCGTTTACCATTGAATCAGGAGGTGATGTGGAAATTAATGCCAGCATATAACATCAGGCTATTGTTCATGCACGAAACACACAACTATTACTATTGAGACATGCATGAACATAGCCATAAGTACCACGACACCATTCTGGAGCTTTGGCCAAACTCCATTCATTGCCGGATTTGGGGTACTTATGCTATCCCCCTGCTCCTAGAAGCCGTTCACAACATAAAGAGAGTTGCATAAGGAAGAATTCTTGCCATAGACTGAATGTACCGGGGATTTACTAACTGTTTCTTAGCTAACGCACATGGAAGACCAGCGTTCTTCCAAAGTCTCAACAACTATCTCTATGGCGCTTATCATGTCATATTAATGGGTGACTTCAAATTTTTAGCGAACTCAATCTCAAACAACGTAGGAAGGAATCTAACATAAGCTACAGATTTTTGGAAATACGTGTTAGAAATCTTCAGCTCACCGTTGTTTAATGAGATCGTAATCCTTCCACACCCGTGATTACACATGGGTTAGCCAAGGAGATGGTAATCAGCTATACCGATTTTACATAAAACCGTCGCTCCTTTCAAGATTCGAGAAGTAAGGCATGTCAACATTAGCAGCAACATTTCAGACCATAAAATGATTCCACTCAACTGCCACCATCTTGAAAAGAAGAAGAAATTGATCCATGACCATGGAAGCTACTGTCAGATCTCCCATCCGTTTTCTCAGTCAAACTTCACTATCTTTTTTCCACTTTCACCAATTGGCTGGGATAGGGACACTTAAGTGTAACTTACCATCAAGAAAAAAATGACAAAATGGGGCCAAGAATGTGTCTACTTCTATAGATCTCGGCTCCGAGACGTCTACAAAGAAAGAAACTAATTAATAGTCAGCTGACTCCAAGGAATACCATCTGATAATTTCATTCGGGAAATCTATGATGAAATAGACACAGAAAAGCAAAAGATATGTGGAGGAAAGAAATTTCAACATCCAAACCTACCTCTGCCTTTTACAACCAACATCACTGAAGGAGGTAACAAGATACCAACATTTCGGACATTCTTCAAGCCTTCCAGAGGTACTGCAAAGAACTATACGCAAATGAGTAATACGCAGATGAACTGATAACTTTGGAGGAAAAAAAATAGCATTAGGTGGTGGAAGTGAAAGGGTAGTCAAGAGGGTGACAGAGGTATTCCCTGCAATACTTCCCCTCACCCCCTCTCCTCCAGAAGATGTCTGCTCAGCCTCGTGGAGATGAGCGAGCTCATAATTTGTGGATATCTTTTAGTTATGTCACTTCCAACTGATACTGATAACTTTTTAGGAAAACAAAATTAAAAAAACACGTTTTTAATGATAATTTTTAGTAAAAAAAAATTTAAAAAACGCGTTTTTTATGATAACTTTTTAGGGAAAAAAATAAAAAATGCGTTTTTTTATTTTTTTCCTAAAAGTTATCATAAAAAATGCGTTTTTTTTTTAATTTTTTTTCCTTAAAAAGTTATCGGTATCAGTTGGATGTGATATCACTAAAAGATATCCGCAAATGATGAGCTCGCTCATCTCTATGAGGCTGAGCAGACATCTTCTGGAGGAGAGGGGAGTACTGCAGGGAAGACATCTGTCACCCTCGACTACCCTTTCATTTCCACCACCTAATGCTATTTTTTTTCCTCCAAAGATATCGGTATCAGTTAAAGGTGACATCACTAAAAGATATCCACAAAAGTTGAGCTCGCTCATCTCCACTAGGCTGAACAGACATCTTCTGGAGGAGAGGGGGGAGAATAGCGGGTGATTGGGTTAGGTGGGGGAGCATTGCATGGAGGACTTCTGTTACCCTCTTGACGACCTTGTCACTTCCATCAACTAATGCTTTTCTTTTTTTTCCCATGCCAACAATTTCGGACATATGAGTGAGAGAAATAGTCACATGGTCTAACATCAAAAACACTTTTTGAGGATAAAATACTTAACATAATCAGGACAAATAATACAGAATACCCTTCGAACCACAGAGATAAGATTTTCCCTATGATGTCTCAAAGTAAGATAATCTCACATCAACATCATATCCAACAGCATGTAGAAACATGTCTGTGAATCATCTGTGCGAAAGTTTCATTTTGGAAGGAATGGTCAGGGTTAAGGGTCAGGTAAACAGTACTATAAGGAAAAACAAATGAGTCAAGTGTCTTTGCAGTTACGGCAATTCGTTCAACCCGTGCAGCTATCGTATTGTGTTGTGGTGATTGGTATCCAGTAAAGTAAAGTAAAATAATGGGTGAGCCATAGAAGTCATTGAAATTTTCTTTCTTCAGGAAAATGGCACGAGACAAAACTCTTCACCTAGCTCTAAAAGGATGGAAACCGATTATTATTTTAGAAGACACATACATTGTGATGTATTTATCCAGGACCACTTGGGAAAAGTTACGCAGGAAGTGATCTGAAATCCTCGGCTACTTGCAAAGAAGAGTTGACTACGAAATGGACCTCGGTGATTGTTATATTCTGAAATGCCAAGATGGGGAACTAATACTTGATGATACAGGAGCTGATGGAAGTAAAGTTTTTTCTATTAGTTGTGAAGAAGCTGAGAGATTATCACCAAAAATGTATGGCATTGATAATCATTTACTGTTTTTGGAAACTGAATTATCATCTGTCTGTAACATGGGGAAAATTATCGCTGATCATTTAAATTCATCAATGGGAAAATTAGACTTTCAAGATTTTATCCAATTGGATAAAGATTTTTTATTTTGGGACATTTGCGAACATTTTACAAAAACTGTTTGTGTATATTTGCTGACAAAAGAATACACAGAATGTTTAGGGAGGCATGGTGTCATTTCCAGATTGACACAATATCAAATGTATGAAAGTGTGGTTACCATGGTATCTGATTTAAAAATTCTTTGGCGTGACCCACTATTTTGATGTAATGTAACCAAGAAACAGTAAGTAACAAAAATTTTATTCATTGAACTCTTTGGAAAATGTCAAGAATCTAAACTAAATATTGTGAAATATTTTTAGGTAATTACATGTTTCAAATTTTTCTCAGTGAATATACTTGTAAATAGTATTTCAGCAAAATAAAATATGCATTTGTAAACTTAAATGAACAAAGATGTGTGCTTTTGTTGTGTTTTTCCACAGTGAATTTTTTACTCAGTTCTTCTGATTAGAACTTGATATTTAAATCCACAACTTTACATCTTAATGCAATTCTGTTTAATTATTTTAAAAAATCACAACTGTGAAATTAATGCCAGGATGGGGGAAAAAAGTGTTGAACACTAATATCCATGTCTTGATTATTTTAGAAATTGTCTAATGCTACCTATTGACATTATTTGAGTTATCTGAAAACAATTCGTTCACATAATCGAAAATCCGAACTGTCAGAATTTGGTTGTTTTACAGAGAGAGAGAGAGAGAGAGAGAGCAGCTAATTAACCCGAAACATGACTAACTCTTAAAGTTTGGTATAGAAAAAATGTTTGTACTCTCCAGATAAGACATATACAAATTTTACCTTTCCCCACACAAAGTAAGATAAAAACACACAAACAGTATATCCAGCAGTATGTGAAAACTTGTCGTTGTGTCATCTGCTCAAAAGGTTCATTTTTGAAGGAACGGTCAGGATAGGGCATATAGTAAGGGTAAACAGTACTATAAGAAAAAACAATAGAGTCTAGTGACTTTGGACTTAAGGTAATCGTTCATCCACTGCACCAGCTGCTGTTTTGTGTTGTGGTGATTTGTGTTTGGTAATGTAAAAATAACGGGTGAGCCACAAAATTTTTTGAAAGTTTCTTTGTGAAAAGTTCTAATTGTTTAGAATTTTGTAAGAGAAAGTTAACATAAAATATAAGATCAGAGCTAATAATCAGTGAAATAATAATAATAATAATAAATAACTATTTATTTGTGGTGCCATATGAAGTAATCTAAGAAGAAGAAGAAGAATGAAGGAAAACGATTATGAAAAATCGACAGTGGGTGAAAAATACGAATTTTCAGTTATCATTGCTATGATTGATTGCCAATTTCTTTTGAATAAGAGTTCGAATTTATTTCCTAATGAAATTTGTATTTCTGGTGGAATTATTCCAAGATATGCATTGACAAAATCACCTTGTAGTTGGGAAGAATTACCTGAAAGAGTTAAAAAACAGAATTCTTGGTTAATAAAATATAACCATCAGCTGAAGTGGGAAATTGGTTCACTACCTCTGGACAAACTAATAAATTGGATGATAGAATCAACATGCAAATATCAAATATTACTCGCCAAAGGAAGAGAAAAATCAAAAACATTAATGAGGTTAATAGGGAGGCCTGTTCTTGATTTAAATGAAATTGGATGCCCAAAACGTGAAAACATAACGTGTACTTTTAAATGCTTTTGGAAACATAGCGAAAGATTCTGTGCTTTTAATAATTCTCAGAAGTATATGTATTGGTTTCAAAAAAATAAATATGCAACCCTTAATTTTACTACAGTAATAAATTCCCAACGAACACCAAATGAAAAATTAACTTTCAGATGAGAGTCACATTGTCAAAAACAACATGATGGCAATTCCACAAGCATGGAAGAACCTTTGATGCATTTTTCAATTTATTTATTTTCTGTGTTGTTAGATTCAGTAAATACAATTTGTAAATAATATTTTATTCAAATAAAATGTGTAAATTTAAATGAACAAATTGGGTGTTGTGATGTGTTATACAAATTAAGAAGGAGGATAACATTTTTTTTTCCTTGTGAAATTTCATGCCACAAAGTAACCAGAGACTTTTTTTTTCATTCATTGAATTAAAAGTCTTATTTGCTCATGCAAGCCCTCAAATATTTCAAAAACTGTCAAATCTTGGAAGCAAAAGGAATAATCAGGTATTAAATTAATAGACAGAATTTTAGTGGAGAAGATTTCATCTAAAAAGTTACAATACTGTAAGAATTTGGCTATTTTACAGAGCTATTTGTTTATAATATTACAGTCAAATAAAAGATAACATAGAAATTAACAAACTATATATTACAGAGCTAATATTCATTTGTAATAATAAGAAATAACTATTTATTTGTTGTGCTGGCAAAAGAAATTTCTAAAAGAAAACGCAAGGACGAGTTCAAAACCTTGATTGTCGCAAATATCCATTACTTAAAATTACTAATGCTAAAGAAAAAAATAAATAAAATAAATAAATTTCGGTTACAGAAATAGGTTAAGAGCACAATGAATCACAGGTAAAATTAATAGTCAATATTGGTTTTAAAAAAATTAAATGTAAGCATTAATTTACTACACCAATAATTTCCCACGGAAACGAAGAATGACTAATTTTAGGATATGTATCATCACGTTCATGTGAATGCTAATCACTTAGTCATGTGTAAGTATTTGAGAAACATCCAAACTTGAGAAAATGCTACCTTTTGTACAATACCGCAATTTACGGATGTGACTCATGTCTTCTTCATGAAAGACCCCTTTGAAGAAAACCGCTAGCTTGGGGATATTGCTCATGACGATAACATAGCATCTATGGGCTGAAATCTAAAGGAAGAAGTACTCAACTATTTCAGGTTACAGTATTTACATAAATTTCGTTCTTTGTGGTTTTTGTGTTTGTGTCGTTGTGTGGATATAAAATTCAACTATTTTGGAATATTCGTATTTAGATGAGCCATTCTGGAAAGCTGTAAGTAATTTTAAATTATCATTAGAATTTCTAGAATACATACAAAAAGTTTTGTAATCCATTTAACTGTCCGTTTATTTTAATTTATTTATTTTAAAATGCTGTAGAGACACCAGCATATAATTAAATTATTCAGAAAAGCTCGAAAAACACAGCCGCCACTAGACTCTACTATACTCTAAGAATTCCCACCATTTAACAGGAAAGAAATATCCCAAAATGTATTAGTACAGCTATCTATAGAAGAAGAAAAAAACTGTATGTTTGAGTGACATTAGCATATAATAAAATTATTCAGAAAACCCAAAGACGGCCGCCATCACGACTGTACTCTTCTCTAAGAATTCCCAACCTTTAACAGGAAAGAAATACCCCATAATATATTGGAAATTAGTACACCCATCTATAGACAACCAAACAAAACATGACAACAATGACAGATGTGTGTCACCCTGGAAAATTTCCAAGATACCTTATCTCAAAAACATCACCCACAATTCTATAGCCAAACCAAAACACCATGTGATATCACAGAGAGAGACATATGTTCCCCAGAAATTTCCAAACACATAACGTCACGATTCTTATCTCTAAATATCACCCACAATGCATTAAGCAAACCAAAATCACCACGTGATGTCACTGACAGATGAGAGCCCCAGCGAAATTCCAAACATTCCAAACTCTATAACAACAAACATTCACGTCACGATTCCTTATCTTATCTTGATCTTGATCTGGTCAGAAGTGCAACACCAATCACGATACGAATCCTTATCTCTACCATCACCCATAACACCATATGCTAACCAAAACACAAGAACTGACGTCACTGACAGGCGAAGGCTCTAGCGAAATTCCAAACATTCCAAACTCTATAACAACAAACATTCACGTCATGATTCCTTATCTTATCTTGACCTTGATCTGGTCAAACGTGTCGCACCAATCACGAGACAATTCCTTATCCAATAATATATCTTACTTTCCATTCAAAACAATAACGTCACTTATTTACAAATAACAAATAATGTCATTTATTTTCATCTGACAACAACAAACATTCACGTCACGATCCTTATCTTATCTTGATCTGGTCAAAAGTGCCCACCAATCACGACATGATTCCTTATCTCTACTATCACCCATAATTCCATACGCGAACCAAAACACAAGAACTGAAGCCATTGACACATATGCCCCCAGGGAAATTCCAAACATTCCAATCTCCTGACGTCACTCCCACAATGACGTTAACCAATCACGTCACGATTCCTTATCTTATCTTGATCTTGATCTGGTCAGAAGAGGCTACCCTACTACTGTAGAGGACTACTTGTCGCAGACGTCTTGCCAGAGTTTATTGAGATATTGTGTGCCTGTGCTTGAATGGAGCCGACTCAAGCTGACTTGATGAGGTTCGTCGATTACGTTTCGCTGTTATAATCAAAAATCTGTCTTCATGCTCCATGATAGAGCAAGGGCGAACTCTCAATGGAACATATTCCATTGCTTTGAAACGCTCCCCAGTGCTTGGATTAAACACACTATGTGAGATTCCAAACTCTCTGGCAATGTCAGTATATACAAAGCCCTTTGGTCGGAAAGACCTGGGTTCGATTCCCGTGAGTGATGTGAGGAACGTTTATCTGGTCTCTTTCGACTAACGGTGAGTTAACTGGTCTCATACAGCGGTAGGAGATTTTTCGCCAGGAAATTCTGGTTTTTCGTTCCCCAGAACAGGCAAACTGGTCCCGTGAGTACACGCTTCTACAGACATAGGACACCTCCAGGAATAAGGCGTAACCAACCTATTCAGTAGGATTTCGGTTCGGAATATCTGCACGGTAAAACGTGTAGGTCTACACGTGCCTCTCAAGTAGGATAGGAAATGACAGAACCTGAAATCAACTAGATTATCATTTCTCAAACTGTGGTACATGTACCATTAATGGTACATTACGTTATTTTTGGTGGTACAATTTTTACACAAAATATTTAAATAAATATTCAGAAAAATGTATTTTAATATTATAACGAGTTTCATTTACGAATATAAATAAATAAAAAAAAAAAATTTTTTTTATTTTATTTTTTATAAATAAATAATATAAATTTAAAATGTTTTATTCTTTGATTATAAACACTCCGTTTGGGATGTATTGAATTTTAATTGGGTATATGGCTTTTATGGTGGTACATATATTTTTTGATTCTTATTTATGTGGTACAAAATTTAAAAAGTTTGAGAACCCCTGATCTAGATGGTGTCTTTGGTTCATTACAATTAATCCAAGTTTGCAAATTATTTCTTATGAAAAAGCTTAATTCAAACACATTTCGTTTATTACAAGCTTTTCCCTTTGATCCTGTTGCGTGTCCCACGTGGCCCCTTCGCGCACGATTCGAAAATTTGAATTGTTCTGATTTTGATTGAAATCGTCAGGTATACAAATTGCCACAAGCGATATAGTCGTATATATATATATATATATATATAATTCACTAATGTTTTTTCTTCGTCATAGGGGAATGGAGTACCTATGGGATAAGGTTATTACACAGAATATATATTATATATAATATATATTCTGTGCGTGTGTGTAAGATCATATATATATCAGCTAACGCCTTTTTTATTCCCGTATATACGGGAGTAGGCGAGGCCATTTAGCCCTATCTAACTTTTGGAGACTGAGTGGGCAGTTCAATCTCCACTGGTACCCAATCAGAGACAGATGGCCCAAGGCTATCACTAATTAAGCGGTACGCAGTGAAGAGAGACGGCTCAAATGTGCCGCCATCTCGTGGTGCCTAACCCTAACACAATATATATTTAATGTCTGAAATAATGTGGGTTCTACGGTCGATTTTCTTGAGTTTACAGGACGAAAAACCCGAGTTTCCGGGAGGAAAAACCTGCTTGCCCGTGCCAGAGATCGACTAACTCGGGAACCGGTCGAAAAAAGGCTTAGAAAAATTTCCTCTAGTCGCCGACTAGACTCGAAACCAAGACTTCCTTCGTGCGGCCAAGCGCGGTGGTGGGCAAACGCCACATCCACTGAGCTACACAGGCTCTTCATATATATATATATATATATATATATATATATATATATATATGATCTTACACACACACACACTGCTTGGAAAGAAATCCAATAATAGTGTGAGGAACAAACAGCCTTGGCAGTTTGTTCTTAACGAACACTGCAAAATGAATAGCCACGAACTGATTGCTACAACTGTGAAAAACTAGAACAATCTGACCCAAAAGAAAACGATGACACTTGAACAACCTGTTTCTAACTATGACTGTCAGCTTGAGGAAAAAACTCGATAATCTAACCTCTGGAAAATAAAATTAAATATAAAAATAAATAAATAAATAAAAATCCGCTAACCACTTTTATTCTGCTAAATGGGGTAAGCGAAGTTGTTTGAGCGCTATCTTAATTTGGGTGACTGACTACTTCAAACTAATTTTGAAATATAAACCGATAACTCACACCATGTTAATATTAGATCACAAAGGAAAAATTTCGATAATGTTACGTTGTTCTTCTCAAAAATAGAACGCTAAATTGATATGTATTCCTGAATGGTCTCGTTAAACATGATACGGTTCGTGGGTAACAGGATTTTAATTGTTCAAGCAGATTTATCTGTATGCGTGAAAAACAAACAAAAAAAAAACAAAACTTTTGGCAGAGACGTCGTGAGGAATTTTGGCGCCTATGGCCAGGAAAGAAAATTGCGCCGTTCTAAAATAAAAAATAAATAAATAAATAAATAAAACTTTAAAAATCTCAATTTTGCGCCTATGACCGGGGCCACAGCTTCACTACGCCTTTAACTTTTGGTATTATTAAACTGGGATAAAACATGCACAGTGCTGAAACTCTGATGATCGACAATAATGTGAATACCGTGTTTGATATTTACCTGCACACGATAGTTCATTTGATATATTTTAACTGAATTACATAATGTCCTAAGGACATTAAATCAGAAAAATGTTATACTTGGTGGTGATATTAGTTTGAATTTATATAAGAATAATACATAAATTCAAGGTTCTGAGAAAAGGACTTTGAAAAGTCCTTTTCTCCAGACTTTTCAAAGGCGAGTGAAATTGTCTCATATGGAAGTGTGGCGTTTTTCTCCTCTAGGAAACTCTGGTTTTTCATTCCTGAAAAAGAAGGCGAACCGCACCATACACGTAAATATCTCTTGACAAAAAATACTACTACTGGGCAAGGAACGCCATAGTAATCGATATAATTCTATAATGAATATTGTTTAGTAAAGCAGCATTGCTACTCCAAGCGAGCAATCTTCGAATTTACAGACTCAAACTAAATGGGAATTTTTTATTTGTCTTGTAAACCTAGAGTCCAGCAGTATCGCTGAGTAGTCCTTACCCTTATTCAACTGCATTGTCACTTTACTATAAAAAAGATATCAAATTATTAAGGCAAGACCTACTCCTTCACAAATCCACATGGTCTCTTAGAAAGCATCATAGGTCTATGCCCATTCCTGAATTTGTTTCGCACCAATTCTCCAGTACCTTAACTAGCATTACTTAGATACTGATTGTTCTATAATTTGCTTTTTCTCTCTTTCAGTTTCATTTATAGTATAAAGTTTATACAGTAAATTCTACCTGTTTTGCTTTCTTTCCACTCCAATGGCATCTAGTGAATAGTGTGACATAAATTAAACAGCTTCATCAGAGAAGTTGATAGCTGCCTTAAACATTCTCGTAATATGAAAGGGGATTATATACTATAAATAGAGAATATATAACATAAACTCAAATAATACTAGGTCATCGCAGAACGCAGAACGATACTGTTTTGATGGGTGAAGCATAAATGCATTTTATATTCCCCTCCATCTGAAAAGGAAAGTTCTTTGGGTGGAGAATTATTGAGCTTCAAGCTCGCCCTGAAAGGGCATGAGATTAGCTGTGTTCAGCTGAGCATAGAATTGATTTGGGTCCCTTGTATTTGCAGAAATCTGCTTCATTATAGTCTGAAGCTTGCTTGATCAGTGGGTTCGGATGATTAATTGTCTTGAACTTTTCAGCTAGGGCGTGAAGGAGAGATGTGATGTAGGGAATGTTGATGTCTCTGAATTTGGGAGTTTCTGATAAACCAGGGAGCATCCAAACTCATTCTCAAACATTTGTTCTGTATTCTCTGCAGCTTTTGAATATTTGTTTTCGAAGTATGACTCCATGGAGGAGATGCGTAAGTGATGACTGGGCGTATTACCATCTTGTATATGAGCAGTTTGTTCTGAGTATCGAATTTACTTTTTCTGTTGATCATGGGGTAGAGCTGCGCTATTACTTTGGATGTCTTTGAACTTATGTGTTCTATATGATTGGTGAATTGTAGTTTTTTATCGAGAATTACTCCGAGATATATTTGACTGTATTCTACCATGGGATTTTAACACCTAGTAAATGTATATCTTCCTTGATTCAAGGCTTTTTTCTAGTGAACAGTATGGCTGAACTCTTCTGTGGATTGGATTGGATTTTCCAGTCCATCAACCCTTTCTCTAATGTGTGGATACTGTTTTGGAGTCTTTAAACAGCTAGTTTGGGGCTGAAAGATATTGCTAATAATGCAGTATCAGCATATAATGCAGTGATTGTTGAGCTTGAGTTTTGAGGGATATCAGCAATATAGATAGAAAATAGATAGAAAACAGCAAGGGGGACAAGAATGAGCCCTGCGGCACTCCGGCCAGAAACTTTCGTCTGGTTGATTTCATTTATTTTGACTTGCATGTATCTGTCTCTGAGGTAAGAGTGAATTATTTTAACTAGATTAGTAGACATATTGAATGGGATGAGCTTGTAGAGGAGACCCTGATGCCACACCTTATCAAAAGCCTTTGCAGCATCTATAAAGACTGCAGCTGTATGAAGGTTCCAGTCGAAGCCTTCGGAGATATATTCGATCAGCCCATGGATCTGCTGAACGGTGGAGTGATTTTTTCTAAATCCAAATTGCTCATTTGGGATTATATGTAGTTGGTCCGTTTGCGATTGAAGCCTAGTAAGGACTACTTTTTCTGAGATCTTTCCGAGGTTAGACAGAAGACTGATAGGTCTGTATAGCTTTCAGAGAATTGGGCGTTTTTTTCAATCTTTTTTGATTGGTGTGACATCTGCTATTTTCCATGTTAAAAGGAAATACTTGAGTCTGAGGATGGCATTAATTATGTTGACTAGATGTACAATGGCTTTTCTGGAGAGTAGTTTAATTATTTTGTTTGTAATTCCATCTGAACCTGGAGCTTTATTGTTGGAGAAGTGAGTGCGAGAGGTTCTAGGTCATCTTTCTGTTGTGTTATGGCCTGGCTAACTCGGCGATGAATCTTGTAGATGAGATTGTTGTTCAAAATTTCATATGAGGGGGTTGCATTGAGTTTCCAAGCTGTCGGCCAGAGCCTCTGCCTTTTCCTTAACAGTATAGCTATTCCTTTCGTGGTCTGAATTGGGGGTAAAAGTTGTCTTTTAGTACGGAAGATTCTCAGAAACTTCGAAATAGAATTGTCTTCTGGGTTTAATTTTGTTAGCTTAGATTCCCATTCTTGGTTTCGATGTTTTTGGAGGGCTTCACGGACTTGTCTGTTTAATTTATTTAAATTTCTTTTATCTTGAGGTGCTCTTGTGTTATCACTTTCTGGTTTTGTTTTTCAGTCTAATTAAATCCATGATTTCCTCGGGGATCCGACCACTTGGAAGAAAGACTGTAGTTTGGGTGATTAACTTTATTGCATTTTTGATTTGACTGGTAAGGTTGTTTGCAGCCAATTCTATCTCCACTTTAGTGTGAATAGTAGGGACTGGGCCAATGTGATCAGGTAGGATTCTGGAGAGTTTGTTCCAAGATATGAAAGAGTGGGAAGGGGAGAATTGTTCTTGTGTACCAAGTTGAAGCAGAATAGGGTTGTGGTCGAACGAAAGTTCATTTATTGTTTCCAGCTGATATTGGTATCTGATGTTTTTGAGGACGACTATGTCCAGTACATCTGAACTTCCAGTTGAGCTGTGATGGGTGGACTCTGTGGGTCCTGTTACAACAATAGAATGTTGTGTTGAGTAATGGTTTAGAGTTCGACCTTTGTCGTTGATTGTGGAGCTATGCCAGGCTGTATGTTTGGCGTTAAAGTCACCAGCCATGATGATGGAGTCTGTGAAGCCGAGAATGGAGTCCAAGTCAGATACCAGCAATGAAATGCTGGGTGAATTATATACAGCATAGATTTTGATATTGCCAGCATTGTTGGTGTGTACTTCAATGCCTGTTATCTCTAGGTTCTTGGTTTGGGGATTGGTCAGAACATTGTGGCTGAGGTAGTTTTTAATGTATATAGCTGTTACTCCTCTGCTGCTGGTGAGTATCTGTTTTGTACATAATATAGTTCCGTAATTTGGAATTTTTAGCTGGCTTGAGATGAGTTTCATTTACCAGTATTATGTCAGGATTGTGTCTGTGAGAGAACTCTTGCAGCTACAAAACTTTGTTATTGAGTCCATTGGCATTCTATGCAGTGATCATGAGAGAGTTGGGATGGAATTTTCTTTTATTCATTATTGAGGGCTGTCAGAATTGAGTGGGTACCTTGTACGAATCTTTTCGTGGAGGACGGCAAAGGATTCGTCCAACCGAATTCTTGTAACATGGTAGCTAGTGAGGCAGTTAGTACTGATGTTAGATTTGAGCTTGTATGGTCATGAGATGGAGTTGCCTTTGTTTGTGCTGCCTCTGCATATTTTTAGGCATTTGTTTCCTTTCTTGAGTTGTTGGGCTGGAGATAGTTTGGGCTGGGGTGTGACTTGCACGGCTGTCTTGGGCATCGCTGAAATGTGTTGGAAGGGCAGTTTTTCCTGACCCTCGGTTATTTGGGTGTGTAATGCATTCCTTGTAGTTAGCGGGATGAGGTCCTCCACAATTAGCGCATTTAGCTGGAGTGGATCTTGGTTTTGTACACATGACGGTCTGGTGATCCTCGCCACATTTTAAACACCTGTAATGTGCCTTGCAAAGTTCTGGGGCATGGCCCAACCTTTGGCACTACCCAGATGTCGACTTCTTCCTTAGTGGTTCAGTAGAAATTCTGAGGCCACATATCGTTGTCAGTTCACAAATCTCTTTCTGTGTCTTATCAATTTCTACGAGTACCAGTGGCATTGGTCGTTTATCTGCCCTGAGCATCCTGCTCACTTTCACTGGTGTTAGGCTCTGACTCATAAGATCAGCCGTGATTTCTTCACAGGTGACACCCTCGGTCACTCCGCGAAGCACAACCTTGAGATTCTTCTCACTCTCACTGGGTAAAGCAAAAGTGTGATATGGAAGACTTTTGTTGTCCATTAATCTTGTCAGCTGTCTATAGTCAGTGACTGAGTCTGGCTGGATTTTGACTTCATCTTGATTTTTAGCTCAGGAATATGCGATTTTATGTTCCCTAAGCGATGATGTGACAGTGGTCCATTTATCCTTGTCCCTTAGTATCACTGGTGGAACCTTTTCGGTGTTCCACTTGGCGCAGTTAGCTGCTAAATTTCGCAAACAAAAAAGTTAACAAAACATAACAGATAACTACAACTGCACAAGACCAATTTTGTTATATTTCTTTTCTGTGGCCCAGATGGGTTTGCAGAAATACAATTAAATGTTATTAAGTTAAATTTTGTATGTAAAAGAGTTGCGTTTATGTTTTTATTTTGATGTTTGTCTCCTTTCGAGATGAAACAAACTGGCCTCTATCTCAGACCCAGCTTCGATTAAAACATATTTAATAAATTTCCCGTATGTGTAACAGTAACAACTGATCTTCTCAACGTAAGCATGTGCCTTTTTGAAGGTTTTCACCTTCAAAGTGAAAACTACACAAAACGTTATCTTTTTTGTTTCTGTAATACCTTACGACAAACATTTCGTCAACTAAATTTTATAATTTTTGAGATATCTGATTTTAATTGTGACCTCAAAAACAGAACCTGACTAGATCATAAGTGGGATGAAAAAAATACTTGTTCATTGCTATTCTGTTAGGAACTGTGTGTCGATTATTATTTATAATTATTCAAATAACTAGAAGCGTTTTAGTGGCTCAAGCATATTAGAATCAAATCTCAGCAAAACATTTAGAGAAGTAGGAATTGCAAATGAATGGTGAATTTTTGATTTAGACAAAACATGATGTATATTCCAATGTGTACTATAAACAATATTCTGCTAAACATAATTGTTTTCTATTTACGTTCTGTTAATTATAAATTACTGAACGTAAATATGACATGCTTCTTTCAAGTGTTATAGAACTGTTTAAACATTTTCCAGAAATACAATATTTACGTGATTTCTTTCACTGGAAGTTATTGGGATCGGTATTACTTTAATTGAGCACATCTAATTTAAATACCGTATAATATAACATTAATGTAAATCTCTGAAACTTCTACGTTAATGATCTGTTCATATGGCTCATTTATCTGAAATGAGTCATATGAATCATATCTATTTAGTTTTTTATTTTATGTTACAAAGAAGTTAATTAATGCAGTGTGCTATTGATCTACATATAATATACAACAATGATAAAATGATTTATTCTTTTTATGGGCTTTTCTCTATGCAAATTACAACTATTGATTCTATACGAATTGTTCAAAATTTTCACATTAATATTTTAAAATCTGAGATACTGCTTAATTTTCTAATTTTTGGATTAAATTTGAGCAACGCCTGTACGTATAAGAATTTTTTTAGGTTCCTTTCATAGCATGGTCTAATCTCCCCTCTTTAAATAGAAATAGGGGATATTAAAGATTCATCCTTATTTCATAGCCGAATAAATATGAAACTGTGTAAAGTCTCGAAAATTGACCAGAGAGTTCATGAGAACCATCTGCATCAAGCACTTCTTTGCTCTTCATTTGATAAAGTTAATTATTCACCGACAGAAAGTTCATTTTTGAAAAATACAACTGTCATGTGATTGCTTTGATATTTAATGCTGGTTTTTGCTTTCTTAAGACACCGAGTGGTCTCTGATGATTACTGACACCTTGAAACAGCTGTCATACCTGAAACGTTAATGAAAAACACTAATGACAGGCGAACATACTGACGAATAGGCAGCACCCGAAACTTTTAAGTGCAAGATAAAGCACTCCCGATTCCACGTATTGCATTCTCATAAAATATTTCGTATTTTATGAGAATGAAATGCTAAACAAAATCAATTGCTCTTGCGGGATTTGCTACTCGGACTGTATGAACGAGAACACGTGACATCGTCCAGTATTGTTCAACGTCAATAAGGTTTTATATCTGCATTCTGTTGTTCGAGTTTATGAACAGCTAGACGGTTGTGATTTGTATTTATTAATTCTCTTGTTTAAACTTTAAGTTATACTATTTATCCCCTGAAGATGTAAATCCTACGATTTACGAAATTTGTCGGGTACTATTATTTCAGTGTTTTATAGAACTGAATAAAAAAAATGTGGTGTAATCGCCGAAATATATCTTTTGAAACAATTAGCCACAGAAGTCTACGCCTGCAAGTATTGGAATCTGTTAATTTAGTTATCGAAAGTCAGGATTCTCTGAGAAATTTCAGGAAAAAAAAAAAACTTTAGTAAGTTTCCATTTTTTTTTCTAAAAATACTTTTATGAAAAGCTTTGAATAAAAAAAAACCCATACACACTTCAAATTATTGCAAATTATGAGATTTCTGATAATATTTTATAGTAAAGAACAGAAATTGTCCCGAAGTCAAGTGTCTGTTAAATAAATAAAATCGATACATTATAATTCGGCATAATACTGAAATTCTAAAATACCAAACGCATTTGAATTCAGGTAAAATTTATATATATCACACGTCTTTGTTCATTACCCCCAGTTCTCCACCCTCTTTCTGCAGCTAATTTTCTTATTGTCTATCCTTCCTGCAGTCCATGGAGTTTCTTTAATTCACCATATGGAAAATTCAGCTGCGATGGTTAGAAAACAGAAAATGGCGAATGAAACATTTATTAAATGTTTGAACATTTGATAGTTACAGCAAATCCCAGGAATACATTTCCTGTCATAAACACAGCGTATCACCTTAGGATGGATTCGCAGCTAATGTCCCACGGTAAAAGTATACCATGAATAGACCCTGAAACATAATGTGACAAAAGCAGCTCTAAATAGAAGTCTTCTGCTACTACAGTGCAGAGAGACTGAAATCATTAAAGCCTTAATTATGCATCGCACACTTAAAATTTTTACAAAGTGAAAAAGGAATCCTTAGATGATTGTCGCATATTTTAGGCGAGTGTTCTCACTTGTCTTCTGCGTGCATATTCTCATCACAAGTGATTGCTGCAGCTATTAGATGTGTTTATCCTTTAAGCTGCTTGGACTTAAGCAGTCGGAAGTAAGATAAAATTAAAAAGAAGTGCTATTGATCTTCAGAGTTAATTGAGGTTTCCATAAACGTAAAGCTGTCACATAAATTTTAACACAAAATGTAATTAATTTCTCTTCGAAAATGTCGTACATTTAAATGGGGGATAACAACTTACATCAAATCATACATTAATTAATACATTAAACCACACAGATTACATGAAATTCGTGTTGCTATTTTAGAAAATTAGATGAAAAGCTTATGAAACTTGAGCTGTGCTCAAATATCGTATTAAGAGTTTTTATTCATTTTCTTATCATGGTTCATATAACATTTTATATCACTAGCACCTTAAGCCAGGAGTTTTCAAATTTGTCAGAGACGTCCTTTAAAAAAATGTTGCACCCGTCATACGTTTCACAAAACAATATTGGCACATGTAGTTTTCTTATATATTTTATTCTAATAAAAAGATGTTCTTACATTTTTTTTGATCTTCAAACTACCTTCAAACTTCAAAATAACACACTGATGGCTAGATTTTTCTTCAACACTTATTTTTTTAAGTGTGGAGTTGACACTGACATTGCTACTCATAATTTATTGGAATACACTGTGACGGGAGTTTTTTTTTTTTTTTTCAATAATCTCTCAACAGTTTTGCTACCACAACAATACAGTTTACAGTATTTCAAATCTAATTAGAGAATGAGAAGTAGAAGCCATCCGGAGAGTACTGACCTAACAAAAACAGAAGTAATATATGGTGTATAAACCAGATGTGACAAACCATTAGAAATCGGAAAATTTGTTAACCATCTTGAAGTAAATGACATCCAATTTAGTGATGATATTCACCAAACTGTAATCTCTGCGACAAAAAGTTTAGATATACGAAAACAACAAAAACTAGGCTTGTAAAAAACAAACTGAACAAAATATATGAATACCGAAAGAAGTGGAGTAAGAATATTGAAAGAACGGACAATTCAAAAAAGCTCAAAAAATGATGCTTTGTCAGTCAGCTAGGGACATAAGTTGTCAGGGATGTACAAGCTAAAAGCAGTGAGAGAGTACATTCTACTGGGCCTAAATTACCTTAAAGGTAATTTAATTGTTACTCATAATACCATGGTAACTTACAATATAATTACTGTAAGTTTCCATTGTGTCGAAAATGAACAATAATACTGAGAAATGAAAGAGAAATACAGAAGAGTGAAGGAGCATGTTCTTTTTTTAAGAAAAAGAACTGACAAAAGAAGGGTTGTGTTTTTGAATACCAGAATAGCGAAAGTGAAACTGAATTAGAAAATAGGTAGGTTACAAAGCAATAAAACCTTTCTAAATGAATTCAGTGAATTCAATTCAGATGCGATTAATATTCAGTGTCCTTAAAAGCATCGTTTCATTTCAAACTGACGAAACGAAACGGAGAATGCGATTAGCCAAATTGTAATGCAAAAAAGAATAAATAACAAATATATTATGTAGTTATATAGCGCCAAGTTTGTCATTTTCGTATGTAAATAATTTCATATTTCGAAATCACATAATATCGTCAAGTATTTTTATATCGTGAATATCCGTTTTAAAACATTACGATAATACCACCTTCTGTCTCTAAAATGCATATGCAATTGCAATTTTTCCACGGCAAAATGACAAGTGAGTAAATAAATTTTATTTTATCAAATTCAAATCCAGTAATTCATTTTCAGCCTTCTACGTGAATCTCACCCAAGAAAGGTATCAAAGTACCATGGGTGGGCCGAGGATTAAATAAGTCAGATAAAGCTTAATCAGATGTAGAGACTACAAATGGTACTTTGCAAAGTGCCACATATGGTCTCTCAACAAATGAGTAAGTTTAAGTAAAATATATTGCAAGTGCCTGCTTGCGCCAAATTACCATTCAAGATGTTTAATATTTAAATATATCTGATTTCTCTTTAATTCAAATTTTGATCATTTCAGTTAGGTCTCTGTTTCAGAAATTTTGCCATTACTGAAGAATAGCTGTGTTTACTCCGCAATCCTTTTTAAAGAAATATTTTGCTAACAAGTGATAAATCCCTTCGTTTTTTTTTTCTTCTTTTTGAATGAATCGATTCACTCATTACCTGCTGCGCATGATGCATGATAATATGAATTTGATACGTATATTGGTGCTGTGCGGCTTTCCAACTTTGCTTACGTAGTGGTAAGAAGCATATATATATATATATATATGCGAAACTGTATACTCAAGGCATTAGAACGTTATATCTGACCGTCACATTCTTAATAATTCATCAATAACTTAAAAAAAAAGACAGAAGTATTCATAAAAAAGGTTAAAACGTTTCTTAATAGCATTCTGGTGTAGAGAGAACACGGTATACCAGAACAAGCCGAAACGGAGTCATTTTCGACTTATCCTGTAAGAAAAATGTTTTCATATCAGCTCTTACAAATTTGAGCGATCGCTTACGGAATGCTGCTTTTCAAAATCAAATTATGACATTTGTTTCATTAGGAGCCGAGTTATAGTACCAAGAGTGACTGTGTTTTGACGAACGGTCGGTCGTCACGACATTCATGCCGTACGCGACGAATTCTCGCTATCACTCGCTTCACAACTTCGAGATAAAACTAACCATTGACCGGTTAGACCAAGCGGAAAGAATACTTTGTGGATAATGCCCTTAGAATCGAAGAAACAAATCAGCATTGTCTTAACGTCTGACTTCTCCAAGTGACAATGTTTTCGGATATCCATCTCCTGGTGGTCTCCACTCAGCATTCTGGCGCTTCATTTCAGGCTCATACTCAAAACATCACGTGTCAAGGAAATATGAGTCCTTACGAGCTGTTTATATGAGGTCCTTGAAGTGTTCAATTCGATACATTTTTTGGTCGTCGGTCAACTTATGGGGAACAAATCGCGAATTCAATTTGGGCGAAGACCCAAACTCTCGGTCAAAATGTTGTGCACAATTGATTTTGGAATCCTCAATTCATCTTCAATCATTCTCACGGATGATTTCGGGTTTTCTTTGATGAATGAAATCACGTACTTTTTTTGGATATTAACTTCACTGAGTCCAGTTTTTGGACGGCCCGGCTTTTCGTCGTCCTCATGCGTCTCACGACCACTTTGAAATCACTTAAACTAGTAAATTTGAGTACAGGATAAGCATTCATGCGTTTGCTTTCTAATTTGATGCTTTTCGGTAAAACGTTTACCAAGTTTAACACAAACGTCAATCGCAGCTCTTTGTTTGAAACGCAAGTTCCGACCGTTCGTCAAAACACACTGTCACCCTTGGCACTATAACTCGGCTTCTAATGAAACAAATGTCAAACAGTTGACAACAATACTGATGAAGGTTTCCGCTTTCGACAACAACATGATACAACAGGTGGCGCCACTTCTATTTTCGAAAAGTTCGGTTTCTGTTTGATATAACACCCATTCAATAGTTTATAGACCACTATATCATTGTCCCTTTTTATTCTGTTAACCAGAATTATTACACATCCTCTCAATCTGTCCTCATTATCTACAATTTTATAATCCGATGTAACTCTTCTCCGCATCCTTTACACAACTTCTTTATCTTAGATAGGATGCCAGGAAATTAGAAATTCTGTTGCTGAATAATCCTCATCTTTTAGTCTAGTAAATGCTTTCATGAACAACGAAGGATTATCAGCTGTGATTTATATTTATATTGAGAGAGCTGCGTGTTTAGGAAGTTTTACCAGCGAAACTGTCAGTTGTTGGTATTCTTTGGGGGTGGGGGATCTGTGTTTTATGTGGTATAGCTTCTTAGGTAGGTTGCTGTACAAGGTACGTTTGAAATTGCTGTGAAAACCGAACAAATGAATCTTCCATTATGCGTTGCAAGTTAAGTGCTAAAAAATGGAAAATGTAAATAGCTAGTTTAATTGCTTAACCGTACAACTAAGGTGCATTTTTATGTTAAAGAATAAAGGTAAAATACTAATTATGGCGCTATTAATAATATCATTACGGTACACCTACAAATATTCCATATTTTTACAAGTTTTGCAACATACGCAGTTTCGTTGAAAGATAAATTGCTGCTAAATATAAATAACAAATAAAATATTTGTTGTGGAATTCCATAGCGTTCCATGACTCGTTGCCCTTTGCATCAAAGCTCATTGCTCAAAGCCTGCTGTAACTCACTTCCAACATATATATTCGTGTTGCCTGTCTAACTTGTGAAAGTGTTCTCTCTATTGCTCACTTTTTCAAGTATGCATGAATTTAATTATATACGCGACATACGTTTAAAGTGTTTGGTAATGAATCTTAAAATGAATTTGAGACTAGGCATGTCCATTGGAGAGGGGGGGTGGGGCTGTCGTTAAAGTTGTTTCACGGTTTTGATTAATAATAATAAAAAGGAGAAAATATTATCTTAATTTCGATTAGTAAAATGAATGCGAAGTCGATTGAATTATTGACAGTTTCCTATTCGTCCCCCCCACCCCCACACACGTAAGTGCATAAACCCAAGCACAGAGGGATTGTTAATCGTGGACATGACGTATTCTTGACGTCAGAACTTTTCTCATCAAAATATCAAGCAATCAATAACACTGAAGCAAAAGCAATGTTGTTCAGTATAATGCCACAAAGGATTCAATAGCTGGATACAAAGATTTATTACTCCTTGGTTTCTGTAGTTATCTTGTATTTCTCTCCAGGACACACATACAGAGAAAATGAATAAATTGCGTGTAAGCGATGTATTGTGTCCATAAACGTTTCTTTAATTATCTATTTTAATAACACCGTTTGGAGCCTTAATGTTTTCTACTATTGCAGATTTATCATTAGAAAGGTAGTTAGGAAACATTTCTAGTGATACGGGAGATCAAACGATGACTGCAGTATTAACTATGAGACGCCAGATCGATTGCAAGCCCGCATACTGATTTACTGTATTGAGTCAATTGTCCAAACTCAGTCAGCACTTATGAGGGCACCCTTGCCGACAACTAGCGAGAGATATTACACTCTCCCTCTCAGGAAGTGTAATTAATCTCGCTGCTTAATTATTTTCTTGTGAACTTTTATTCAATAGCATTCATAAGCTTTCTGCAAACTACTCTAGCAAGGGAGTATTCCTGTTTTGTCAAGTGCAGCGAGCAACATCGTAAAACTGTAACAAGACGTGCAGTCGTGCTTTACATACCGTAATTAAGTGTTGTATTTCATAAACATCAAAACTGTATGCATTGTGACGTTACTAACTGAAAAGCTGCAATAAATTATTCCAGACTGCGCGCACTTAATTTCTCAAGTCCAGTCTTTTAAATATCACAAATAATTATTTACCAAAAGGGCACTTCATTGCGTTCAACTGGCTGACGGCGTGTGGAAGTAGTTTTAACGAGGAGGGTATCGAAGGAGTATAGTTTCCCACAATTATGATATATACCTCTCTTCCATGAGATCACTACACCAAAATGAAGTCGAAACGATTGGTTTTTCACATTCATTTTACATAATTCCATCGTTGGATTTCGTTATTTGATTGGCATCAAATAACATAACATAGTGTTAATTCAAGAAAATCGAATTTAAGAATAGATAACTCAGGAGAATCAGAGCATGCACTCTAATCCTTAAGACATGTTCTGCCTATGTCAGCATTTACTGTAGTTAAATATACTGTGTATGTCATAAATCACAAATCTTCAGCGGTAACAAATATTCATAAAATATTTTTTCGGTTTATTCATATATTTTATTTAAAACTATACCATATGGTCCAGATGGATTTATGAAAAAAATTTAGACTGAAATATTTTAGATAATTTAAAAAACAATAATGAAACTTCTGAATAAAAAAAAGCTTGAAAAACAGAGGTATCTTTTCGATAAAAAAGATTTAGTATATATAAACCTAAAGAAATAAATTTAATAAAATTAAACCAAAATTAAACTTTAAAAATAGCCTAAAATTTACGTCCAAACAAAATAAATCTATAAATTGCGCATAATATGGCTGTAGCCATTGGCTTAAAATGTGTTGCGAAAGCCCCTGAGCTTAGTTTCAAGGGCTATGTCATTTGAACAAATGGCTTTTTCTCGTTGGGTTCTTAAGAGATTTGAGGATGCCATACTGTTTGGGACGGTGGTGTGGCTGTTAAGATGCGCCAAAAATGTCTCTCTCTAATGTGTCTGGGACCATGAGGAAAAACTCATCTATAAGAAAACCCACTCATACCTACCAGTATGAGTGGGTTTTCTTATAGATTAAGAAGGATAATGAGTTTTTAGGAGGTAGTGTCATTAATGTATCTAAAAAGGGGAAGCTAATGCTGCTTTCCGTTTATACAGTGAAGTTTATATTAGGGTGGTGGCTGTTAAGATGCGCCAAAAATGTTTCTCTCTAATGTGTCTGGGACCATGAGGAAAAACAGCATACCATCAACATAGCGCAGTCAAACTGTTGGTTTTAGTTGCATTTAGGGGGGGGGGGGACCGATATCAGTCCCACCTAGTTGTTTGTATATTTTTTTCTTTCCGTTGGATATAACCTGCAAATATAGCAGATCTGAATAATTCAATTATGTAGGAAGGGAAATGTGACTTAAGGTCAAAGGGCTCTGTCAAGAGTAAATTAGTGAAAAGTGAGGTGAAATCAAAACTGATCATAATGTCAGAATCTGTTAAATTTCGTATTAATGTTTTAAGCCGCAAGAATGTTTGATGAGGGAGAGTTTCCTGTGTGTGTGTGTGGGGGGGGGGGGTGTTTGGATAAATGTTTAGACAGTTCATAAGTTGGGTTGTCTATGTTCTCTACTATCTACATCATGCATATTGAAAGTTGAAGTTAAAAAGAAACTCATCTTTGTGAAAACTAATAAGTTACTACTTAAAAAAATAGCTCATACTGTTTCAGTTCGGCGATATAAAATTACATCGGCTAAGTGGATATTAGATCCCACGTTATTTTAAAGCCGAATGTTTGTAGAAACTATTATAGTTTCGTAAATTGACCAGAGAGCTTACGAAAATACAACCATCGGCCGGGTTGCCTTTGCTTGCAATAAAGACATGTTAATTTAAATACAGTCATTGATATAGTTGTTACTAGTAATACTTCTTCACCTCCAGTTTGTAAAAATGCGCAGTGTCGGATTTCCCTTGATGTGGAAATATCAGCACAAATTTCCGAAGGACGTAGTTAAGGAATTAATGTACAGTGCTTATAGAAATCAATGCAGTAAAACGTTTCTTTTTTGTTTCACCTCATGAAACAATGTTTGTTTTCGTTTTCTCAAATTTTTAAAACCACTGCTAATTAACAATTTGTTTCTCTTTCAATTCGACAAAATGAAGTAACCATTTTGTCGAATAGTTGATGCAATAATAAATAAACACTGAAGTTGTTAGAAGTCCAAATAAATTAAATGGTGTCAGCTTGCAAGTTATTGGAGTAATTGCTTGGAAGAATTTTCAATTTGTCTTCAAAAATCCAAAAGGTTGTTCTTCTGGTGATCATCTACCTCTTCAAATGAAGCTGTGTACTTTATTGAATACAATGGTTGTTAAATTGTTGAGTCAGTTATGCATTTATGCTGGTCAGATATGAGTTTCAATTGTTTTCAACATCTAATTAGCATTTTGTTCTGCTCTTGAATTATCAAAAAGCATTTGACCAGAATTTGACCGTTTCTTCTACGTTCTGAAGTTCAACAATCTGCGGGGACTTTTCATCAATATTTCAGTAAAACTAACGTATATCTTGAAGTGAATGATTTGTATATTGACGTATTATGCTATTATAGAGAATTAGCTTTTTTTTGCTATCGTGTTCCATCTACCAAACGTATTACATATCTTTAAAGCTAAAATTCTGCAGTCCTGAAATCAGTTCTGTAAATATATTTTCCATTTTCTCCAAAGTCGCTTCTGCCTAAATCCTGATACCACATGCGAGCATGACAGTCCAGATATGGTCTGATAAGGCATTACACAAATGGAACCACAGCCAATTTATATCTGCTGGGTCCTTAGTTCCAGGCTCCTTTCTGTTCAATTTTCAGATAAAAACTTAATATATAATGTTCAAACTTAAATTAAGAAAATTAACTTGTGGGGAGTGTATTTCACTGAACGAATGATTTTTTTAATAAATGTTCCATTTCTTTACTGTAAAATCTAAGGAAATATAGCACAAGTAGCATATTATTACTAGACATTTTGAATCCACTAACTCGAATACATAACAGGAGTTTCACAAGTTTACTGGAATCTAAGCACTATAATTTCGCTGAACAAGATGTATCATTATATTATTTATTATATAAATAAACAATTATATTATTCAGTTCGAATGCTGTCTTTGTATACACCATTTGTTTGATTTATGCTGTAATTATTTTGGAAACAGTCGTTTCCCCCCCCCCCCCCCCTTCCTCTACAGCAATGCTCATCACTCGGAATATTAACGTAATTAAGCTATGATCCTCTAAAACTATTTCGCCGAGGTCAAATCCTCAAAGGCACGAAATCAAATAAAACGCAGACGTTTCAAGCCCAACTTCTACCATTTGTTTTCGTATCCCAGAGCAGCTGGCGATGTAACATCGTAACGTTGCCCAGCGAATGAAGTGAAGATTCGGAAGATTGCAGAAATATTCATATTGGAGTTGGATATGTTGCTATTCTCGGAAACATACATCCAACGCATGAACACAGAGTGAAACTAACGGCGATGAAAAAACGACGCACCACGGCCAAGAATTTAACGATTTGAAATGGCTAAAAAAAAGTAAGATTTCTGTTTCCTTCGGAATTAAGTCCTTTCGTCAAAATCAAAAATTTCCATTCGCTATTTGTGCTGCGAAAACTGAGAGCTGGTTTTGAAGGAAGGTAGAGGAGAAGTGGTCCTTTCCTATTCCTCTCATCTGCCAAGAACAATTAAGTTCAGTTACTAAACACTTAGCTTTCGCCATGCTAAGATGATAAGTTATTTATAATGAGAATAACAGTTGTGCTAAGAAGGATGTTAAAGAAACTGAAGCGATCATGTAAATAAGACAGGTGCGGGAAGGGTGGGGGATAACTTTCTTATAAAGATTGTTTCACCCGTTCTTAGGGTGCAACCTTTGTTTTTAAAGTTAATGGTTTCTATAGATATTTCAGTACTAGTGGCTCATAGAACCAGCGAAAATCATTTATTTGCGAACTGCACATGAAATTAAAATTTGACCACCTTAAAAAAAAAAAATGTGGTTAAAAGTAAGCTTTTATTTGCTTATTAATAACAGTTAATTAGCACTGTAATTATTCTTATGCTGCTTTATTTTTCTACCCTAAATTAAACATTTCACAATTGAGAATTGCTTCTAATTCCATGTGGCTATACATTTCTTTAATTTCAATTTGATTTAACAGGCTTCTTGATAGCATGTACTAGTGACAAAGTAGCAACGTAAACACTTCGCTTATGCTTTTTTTTCCTATGATATAAAGCCAGTTTTCACAGAAGTTGACCTATTTTGCAGGATGAAAAACCCGAGTTTCCGGGTGAAAAAACCTTACAAAATAGGCCAACACTGGCTCATATCAGGAAAGGCACAGAAAACCACCCTCGTTCATAGCGGACCTTGAATCGGCTTCTTCGGTTTTCGAAATCGATGCTCCAAAGAGTTTCAGGTAGGAAAGTTATATAATCGAACTTCCTTAATAAGAGACCGACTGAGCTATGTTTCTGAAAAAGAAAGAGCAATTTTAGAGTAGGATTCATTTCAAATAAATCCAAAAGCTCAAGTTAAAAACACCACCTTCTCTAATGTGTCATTTGTAATAAAAAGTGCGTGCAATAAAATCAATTACCACAATTCATGTGATTTTATAACATGTATTGATTTACAATAAAAATGAAATAACTAATTTATCTTTGTTTCTACTTGTATAAAATACAGAAATGAAACTACTTCGTGCAAATATTTAACATGCAAGAACGTATGTTAAACGAGATTCTAAAATGAACCCCAAAATGGTATGAAGTGTTTATGGGGATGGCATATTGACCAAATGGGGTTTTTAAGAGAAAACAAATGTAACGCAAAGACAGCAAACAATCTTCAGTCAAAAACAAATCAGTATTAACATTTAACAGCTCGAATATGTTAATATCGACAGAAACGTACGCAACAACAGCCTAGAGACCCAATTTGGACATGAAGTGTTCAAGAAATCCTAATTTATATTTTCGTGAGTAATTGTCTTATCTTGAATCACTTGACTTTTATATTTTTAAGATGTATTATTTATTTCCCCTTAAGACCAAATAAGTATATATGAATACTTGAAACGCATAATCAACTTCAACGGGCGTATTTTATTGTCATTTTCACTTCAAGTGCGATTATTGGTTTAGAAATGAATGCTGTAGTGTCATGATTATTATCTGCTAACCGAGTGAACTTAAGAGATGGGTTAGAAATATAAATGCTAATCTAAATATGTCTTCAATTTCTAATTTTCGAAATTTCTCAAAGAGACGTTTAGAGAACATTATAAAAACAGTTAAATGATTTACAGAATACACTACTTTATCTTACTCTAAAAGTTAGTAGTATGCTTATTATTATAAGCAAGTATAACTGCATTGGTTTGATATCAAAAGAAAACAATTTACCGTTAATGTGTTTTTTTATTACGTAATTGTTCGATGTATAACCCAAATAACAACTACTTTTATGCATATTTCGGTAAAAGCAGTCATGCTTACTGCAAAAACTATAGGTATACACATTGATAGCATGTAAAGTAAAACGAAAATGCTGTTTATATCAGGTTACAAAGAAAAGAAGTATAAATTTTAAAATTGTGGCCTTAGAGGATGCGTGAAACGGGCCATTAAAATGAATTTCGGGAGAGTGGCACAAACGTTTGCTGCAAGTGAGTAATTAAAGTAGTTGATGGAAGACCTGAGGAATTAAGATGTATTGGAAGAGAGGAGTATGCAAATGCAGGGGTGAGTTGCAGGAGTGAAGCGAATAAGAGAGAAATAACACAAGACAGAAGGGAGGGGACATACCGCACGAGAGGTGTAGATGATGGTTTCAGTAAGTGTAGATAAGTGGGCAAGGGAAATGAAAATAATCAAGAATGTGGAGGTAAACCCAGTATTGGGGGAAAGGTAATATGAATGATGATAGGGGAATTGCTAGGAGGAAGTATGGAGGAGTCAACTGAGAAGTAAAGTCAGTGGGAGTTATAGAAACAGAAATGAGCTAGTATGTTCAAATTGCTCGACGTTTTCGCAATACACCTGGGGAATGAAATTGGGGCATTGAGAGTTCATTCACCAAAATATTGTAGGAATAAGGGACACCTGATTGGATGAGTGTTACATTCTGACAGGAACAGATTGCAGTATATGTATTTGTTCATGAAAACAGACAGGACAAAAAGGGAGTAGTGTTGTTCATGACGGCAAGGATGTGTGTGTGTGTGTGTGTGTGTGCGCGCGCGCGCGCGCCCATGTAGTGATAGGTTGAATCAGTGTGGTTTGAAGTGGCGGTGGAGAGGAGATTAAATGTTCAGTAGGATGTTGCTACAGACTTGGTAATCTGGAAGTAGTGAGAAAGGAAGAATGTACAGGTAATTGGGCTGCCTACTAAGAATAGGGTAGTTCATTATGGGCGATTCCAGTTATGGTATTATGTTATTATGAGAGGGACAACTATTTTACACAGTATGTAAAAGAGGGAAAACTAATGTTTGGATTTGATCTCCGGATATAATTGAATGAACTAAGTGTCCAATCTTCCTCTAGCTGGTGAAAGTGACCATGAAGTGATCACTTTAGTCAGCTATACCAGGACTTGAGATTTATGTGGAACTGTAAGGTGGGTGATTATGACAAACTCAACTGGTGGCTTGCAGCTGAATCATGGAATGAGAAATTGGATAGGAAGGAAATCAATGCTACTTCGTCCGACTCAGGAACTATCTGGCAGAGGCAATGACAGTGTATACCAAAGGTCAGGATATTAAATTAGATAGTAGCTATTTTAGTAATTTAGTAGCTGTAAAATGGACGACTGGAGAGGTAAAGCATGCAATCGAAGAAAAGGCATTGTGGAGGCAGCAAAAGATCAGTGGCAATGATCAGTTACATGAGTACAAAGAGTACAAATTGGCATGCTTAATAAGGGTAGCAAAAGTGCACTATGAGCAGCAGCTTAAAGGTCTTAGGGAATATTCCATATATGGCCAGTAGAGGGAAGAATGATACACGAGGATGTTGGTTAGTAATAATGTTTGAATGGTAACCACTGAGAATATACGTAGAGGTGTAAATGCATTTAGGTATTATCCCTCATTGTGAATGTTACATCACACAGATTTGATATTTTTGAAGGGTGGAGTAAGAACGAGACTGAATGAGCAGGAAGTATGAGGAATTGAGTAAACTTGATACCAATAAGTCAATTGGACTTTATGATATACAATGATGTGAATTAAGGGAATATTCCAACAGCTACAACGTACTTTAACATGAGACTTAGATTGTCCCAAGTCCAAGGAGTTGAAAGAGGACAACATTGTTCTGCTTCATGAAGGGAATGATAAGACTAAGGATTAGAATTATAGGCTAATCTGCCTGTCTGGATTTGTGATCAAGTTGGTAGAGAAGCTAGTGAAGACCAGGATAGGATTCATAACTGAGTTGAGAGCTGCAGCGTTCTTTGAACAGCAAAGGTTTGTTAAAGGAATATCACGTTTTAGCCATTACTTATAAGGTTACAAATGCATTGGACAGAGGGATACACACGTAGTATATTTAAAATTTGACAAAGGCCTGTGATAGATCACCGCATGACAAGCTGGTAATTAAATTGTAACAGATAGGGTTGAATGGTAGATTAGTGAATTGAATTAGATTGGCCATCTTGCAGGTAGCAGAAGGTTGTATAGGGATGCAATATTCCAGAAAAGAAAAGTGATTAGTAGGGTGCCACAGTGTTTTTCTTTTGGGGCTATTCTTTACTTTGTATACGAATTACATTGCAAAAGGATTTAATTGTGATACCATTGACTGCAGATGATGTAACGTTAGGAGACCTACGGGCAGTGGAATCGTGGAGTCTTCCAGGAAGACTTGGATAGACTCAGTGAATGGGTGATATGTGGGGATTTCATTTCAACGTGCAAGATTTTAAAATTTGGGAATGAAAGATGGGATGCAAAGATTGGAGGAGATGAAGAATCTGGGGTTATAATGAATCGGGAGCTGAGATATTAGGGGGAAGTTTGCTAAACTTTTGAGGACAGGACAGCACAGCGGATTATGGCACTGATGAGGAGAACCCGAAATGTATAAGTAAGATGTTATCATTTCGTTGAACAAGAGACTTTGATCAGACCGCATATGCATTATTGTGTAGATTTAGTTCCCTGGTTTTTTAAAGCATTACCTGTAGAAGTATTCAGAGATTTCTATTTAGGTTTGTGGAAAGCAGTATGATGACAGATTGAGAGAATGCAAATTGCAGAGTTAAGTGGATAAAAAGAGAGAGAGAATATGATCGTCACATAAGTTGGAGAGAGAGCAATAAAGAGAAGTAATGAGAAATGTGATGTAGGCAAGTGTTATGAAGAAACGAAGAATTTCTTCTATTTGCTTAGAAAAAAATGAAATTAAGTGAATTGAATGCAACCTAGAGAACATTATATGAACAGAAGTCCCATAACGCTGTGGTCATAAATGCAGAAATATAAAAACATAAATTACTGCAAAATACATTAGATTACCGCATAGGATATTAAAAGATTTGATGTAAAATGAACACAAGAAAAACAGAATAGGGGCAGAATGTTTAAATGAATATTGACTACTTAAACCAAACCAATGATACAATATAAATACAGCGAGGAACAAAACAGACTACAACTCGAATATGGGCCCTAACGATGAAAACAGTGGCTAAAATCTTGGAACAGTGACATTTCCGAATATATATTCTATGTATACACGTGGGCATCTGATTTTCAGGATAAATCGCAACAGCACTGTCAAGTGTACCCACAATAACAGTAATTCGCAAGAAACCAACAGAAATTTGGATGTTGTATTGAAATCGGGGAAAGGCTAATAGCTCATTAATCATAGGAGAATAATTATCTGTAGAGCGAAGGAATGCATCTTGCTAAATAAAATATTCTAAAAATATTTTCATTTTTTTTTTACAGATCAAAATAAACTTGATAATTACCTTCGATGCTTCCCTTGAGTGGTATGAAGTGAATTGCTGAGTGTCGTCTTTCTATTCCATCCTGTCGTTTTCTCTCATTCCATGGTTGGTGGCAGAAAGAACAAAACAAGTAAATGAGATTTTGCTCAAGTTCATAGTAACAAAACTCAAATTTTGTTTAAACATTATTTAATAATAAGACTGAATTTAACATCAGTATCAGAAAGAAACTAATTACTGTTGTACAGTTTTGATCCTGTTCCTTCAGATATATTTCTAATGTAAGATAACAAGACGATGAATGTTTGTGGTTAATGGAGGTTATTGCCTTTTGGACAATAATAAAACAAAAAAGTGAAACATCTGAAAGGAGAAGATTAGCTTCAAATAAGTTCAGAAAACAAGTAAGCTTAGGAGTACTAAATTTAATCTCAGTACAAGACTATGGAGATGACAGGAAAAGCGACAGTTTAAGTGATAATGCAGCAGGACTACACAAATTTGAAAAGGGATTAACTCTTACAACTTAGAATTGATATCAAAACACGTACTATTTATTAAATTCATTATATATTCAGATAGGATAAAAATATTAGTATCAAAAGGAGAATATAATAATACCTGTTAATTCTCTAAGGAAACCATCATAAGGAAATTTCGAACCACAGCAAAAAGTTCTTACTCTTCTAAATACAAAGAGTTGAAGGGATTAAGAACGAGAGCCTAATCAAGAAAGGTTTACTAATCAAAGCTTATTTAGCAGACAAGATTGTGATACATCTTATCAAAAAACTTAATAGTTGATATCTGAAATTAAGAAATTCTAGCTCTGGTGCTAAGGACCTGAGAAATCCAATCATCCCATGAACAGTTGGAAACCCTTCATGGAAGAGATTACTTGGAAAGTGAAAGTATACATATCAGTCTGAATCTTCAAACCAGAGCTTGACAAACCGTTAGTACTATTTAAGACTAGATACGAAAAGGCAAATACTTCAATGTTTTAGTGTTGCAATCGTTTAAGCGTTTAATGAACGAATACACATTTTATGTACAATGTTTTGTTAATGTCAGCATAAAATGATTTTATGTGCACGCTTAAAATATTTCTATTAAGGGATATAAAAAAGCACGTAAATAGCTTTGCATATTTGCATATGCAAAGCTATTTACATGATTTTTATTCATAAGATTAAAAATGATAAAAGATGTATAAAATAGCATTATGTTGAAGAAAGTTATTAAACGAATATTCAACTAAGAAAAACAATGCAACAGCAATTGTAGCATCGCAATTTACGGATGACTAGCGAGGACGTTAAGACGAACAGTGCCTCGTTCGGTGAAAACGTTCATCATTTAACAGATATAGGAATTTGAAAGATGGGCATAACTTCCTATGTCTTCGCAATTGAAATACTTTAAGTGTTTAATGTACTGAGTGCATGAAATGTCCTTGGAGAACAAGATTAATAACAAGAATAATCATATTGCCAAATGTCTAAAGCCCGCAATATATATACATATACAAAAATACATATACAAAAATCCTTGTGTGATACGTGGCTGTCGTACCTTCATTCACGCAGTTGTAAATAACAAAAAAAAAACTTCTACTGTGGTATGAAACGAACAGGTGAGGGACATGAGGAAATAAATACATATAGAAAAGACATAAAAAAATAATAATGGAACGGATAGAAACAGAAGAGTTGTTGATAATTCCCTTTAAAATACAAAGGAATATATAAGGACTGATAGTTTTCTTCTGGATTTTGCAAAAGAAGCTTGAATAATAAATTAATATATCTGTATTGTTGGATTTTGAATGAAAATTAGCAAGTAAGCATTTCTGATCGTGGAACAGACAGTTGTCAAGTAAAAAGGGAGGGAAGTTCTGAAATATTTGTATATTCTGTTCCAGTGATGGCTCAATTGTATGAGATAAACTACAGTATTAATATTTTTATTATTATAAGACCTCTGTGGAGTTACTCATCCCGGGACACCTCGTCTTCGGCTGAATGCGGCTTCACCGACCTCTGTGGTTAGTGATCCACCGCTCAAAATTAAAATAATCTGTACTCGAGACATGCGCCTCCTTCAATGGCAGACTTGAGGTTTCTGCATCAACCCCAAGAAGAACATGTCTGCGGGCGATTCCCAAGGAAGCGGGCTAATATTGCATGCCTCCCCCCCGCGTACTGCAAGCTATTGCAGATAACCCAACACAACACTTCGCATTCTATAACGCGCTCGCAACAGAGCGCAGTCACATCCGGCCAGAAAGAGACTTCCCTTCCTTTCGGCCCGGTGAGAGGAGAGACAAAACGGATCGTGGAGAAAGGTCATCTTTCCTTCTCTCCTGCCTCTCCCCATCTCTAACTCAACGGGACGATCCCATGCTGCCATGCACCCACTCGAAACTCTTGGCGTCCTCGACATCCACAGGGGAAACGTCGCTAGGTGCAAATCCCTGCCCAGAAGATCTGCTCCTTTCTAACCTGGCGACGACATCATTTTTCCCCTACAGGGACGCACCCGTTCGAGCTAGCATGCATTCGGTGCATGGCTAGTGTTCTGATGTACGAGTAAGGTGACTTCGTCCTACGAGCATTTAATAAGCGTTCTAGCTGTGCAGCATCAAACCGTGTGAGTTGCCTTCTTCCCCCGTTAGCTCCAACAGTGGAAGAAGGCGACAGCGGTGGAATCAAAACATTTTTATTTCTATTCAACACTGCACTTCGCATTGTAGCATGCACTCAGGAAAAGGCCGCAGTCATATCCGGACCGAAAGAGACACGCTTCCCTTCCTTTCGGTCCAGTGAGAGGAGAGACGAAACTGATCGTGGAGGAAGGCCGTCTTTCCTTCTCTCCTGCCTCTCCCCATCTCTAACTCAACAGGATGATCCCATGCTGACACGCACCCCTCGAACCTCCTGGTGTCCTTAACATCCACAGGGGAAACATCGCGAGGTGCAAATCCCTGCCCAGAAGATCTGCTCCTTTCTAACCTGGCGACAACGTCTTTTTCCCCTACCTGGATACACACGTCCGAGGTGGCATGCATTCGGCACACAGCTAGTGTCCCATTGTAAGAGTAAGGTGACGACTACGTCCTACGAGCACCGAAGTTGTGATCTAGTGCAGCAGCGCCAAGCTGTCGCACTCACCTTCCACCATTGGCCCCATCATCTATTCATTTCTATTCAACAGAGTACTTCACATTCTAATGCTTGCCCGCACAAGGACCCAGTGATATCCGACCAGAAAAGGACACCCTTCCCTTTGGCCAGGTGAGAGGAGAGACGAAACCGATTGTGGAGGAAGGCCATCTTTCCTTTCTCCTGCCTCTCCGCATCTCTAACTCAATGGGACGATCCCATGCTGCCACGCACCCACTCGAAACTCTTGGCGTCCTCAACATCCGCAGGGGAAATGTCGTGAGGTGCAAATCCTTGCCGAGAAGATCTGCTCCTTTCTAACCTGACGACAACGTCTTTTTCCCCTATCTGGACGCACATGTCCGAGGTGACACGCATTTGGCGCACTGCTGGGGTGCCGTTGTAAGAGTAAAGGGACTCATCCTAGTGTCACTGAATATGCGTTTTACATTAAAATCGCTGTCTTCTTGCATGGTTTTTGAAAGACACCCCAGCCTAAAAAGAATTTAGCAGCATCGATCGGAGAGAAGTCATACCGCTTCATCCAATATTATTAATGATCTTCAAGTTCACCCAGCGATGCTTTTTTAATTTTACTTTCTCTTAATGATGAAGCTGGATTTTTTTTTTTTTTTTTGATAAAGCGTGTGCAAAATGCTCCTTGTACTTGTAAGTTACGATCTCCATGCATGGAGATCGTCTTGTTTAGCAAAGAATATCATTATGTTGATAAAATATTTGGAATAAACGATATTCTCTGTAAGAGGTTGTTGGTTGTCATTTCATTATTGTAAAATGACTAGCTAGGCATGTATATACACATTTAGATAAAGATAGCCAAATTTCTTTATCTTTGGGAGGTTATAATTCTTACGTGTGCTTTGTTATGATTTCAACAAACGTTCGGTGACACCTTATACTTTTAAGTGAGTTTAGCTTACACTCTATGTATATACAGAGTGTAAGCTAAAGTGATAAGTTTAGCTTAAGATAAGTTTAGGTTAAGGATGATTTTATATCTTTGAGAGTTATAATTTTTACATGTATATGTACAATCTTAAACGAGGAGGTCAGCTAAATTCATTATGTTTAACATATGCATCATAACTTGTGTTTGTTACTCTTCTTTCCCTATATTTATGTATTTGTATATATATATTATATATGATGGTAATGATATACGAATAGTGTGTTGAAAAATGTTTATTCCACTACTTGTTTGTATTCTATAGCATACCATTTTTGGCTTAAATCATTAACAATTAAATCTGTGTTCTCTAAATGATTATTTTGATTTTTTTCAAAAGTGAAAATTTTCTCTGCATTCTGATAGTAATGTTTTACTTTTTTAGTAAATTTATTCTCTAATTTAAATCTAACATTTTATATTTGGTATTTTCCCGCTTTAATAATTTTTGCTTATAACTACCACCTTGTTATTCTCAATATTTGAGTGATTATTTTACATTTTTATGAAATTTTGCAACTTGCTAATTTGAAGCAGAATAGCAGCGTTAAGGCTTTCAATTATAGCTGTTTTCTTCATGGACAGGTCTCTTATTATTTATTGATGCAAAAATTTGTATCAGTAGTGGTGCTGCTTTTCTGATTACATAGGCAAATATCAGTTGGATGTATTGAACTTGTATAATGCATAGAACGAATTTCTAAATCTGAAGTATTGTAACATATGGCCACTATCGTTTGATACATATGTAAAGCAAAGCCTGTATAAATGCTCTAAATAAGAACGTTTTTAAATTGTTTTAAATTAAGTTCATTCTCTTTAGCCAAGGACACATTTTAAGGCTATTTTGGAACCTAAAATCAATAACATGTCTTACATTGGTTACTGCAATGTGACATGATGTGTGAAAAAACTGCTTGCTTTAAGAATGCAATGATGGCTCTCTTCTGCAGAAAACAAATATTTCTGCAATCGAGCAAGTTTTTATTTGATATCCGTGTCAAACGTGCTCATCCTGGAATGGAGAAGTGATAGACAAGGGCTTAGCAACAGATCTTAATAAATGGCTCCCGAGGTCCTGATACGTGTATAAGAGAAGATCGGTCACGATGGAGAAAGGAGAGGACAATGGACACCAGAGATGACACTGGGTCGAGACAGGATGAAGTCAAAAATGAAAGAAAAAAGCCGTAGAACAAAAACAAGGCTGAAATGCAGCAGATGTGTGTCGCAATAACCCCTTTAAGTTCATTCTAATGAAAATTGTAATATATGGAAGTCATTCCTCCGATTTCACGCATTTACTGGTTGATAGTTTGTCAAAGGTATGCAAAGTCACGTTTTTCTTTACTTACCTCTTCTAAATCGAAGTCTGTATATTTATACATCCTACATATACAACGTACTTATATAAAGTTGTATAATAAACAAAATGGTTTTATAGGTCTTGCAGTATAATTATAAATTGTGGATAAAGTTTGTTTAGTCAGGAATATGCGAGTGATCCCCGTAAAATTATCCCTTGAAGCTGTAGGGATATCCAATGTTTTTGAAGATTACTCTGTACATTTAATATACTTATGGATGGTTCATATGTTTTGTTTTTCACACTGAAAGCCTAGTATTTTTTTAATAAAGGTAAAATTTAATGTCCTAACCAACTACTAGACGTTCATGAAATATCACCGAATTATTACATGCACCTTCCCTCCCCCGATAGTAATGGGGAAGAACACAAAATAAATTTAAATTATCAAATATAAACTAGCAGCACAACAAACAAAAATAACGTATTAATTAGCCGTGTCGAACATAATTGTGTTTTTTGTGTATAAACTGAATCACTAAATTAAAATTTGTGCAATTAGCTTCTCATTTTCATCTCTTCAACCAAACAAATTCTCTCGCCTCAATTTTCTTTGGCTTTCTTTCCACTCTTGGTATCTGATTTAGCATTGTAATCGTATAAATTGAAGATCGCTTCTTGAAGTGTCTCCTTTCATAACGAATGCATATGGTTATTTGACACCTCTGATGAGGAATAAAAGTGTGTCATTATTGTCTTGATAGATTTAAATTCCATGTATTGGCTCTTGCACATTCAAACGAAGTATTCAAACATATTATAATTATTATAATATGCCCTACCTTGGACCAGTATACTGATTTATTTTACCTGAACTTCATGTCATGTACGCACAATATGCAATAAGAGTATTTTATTTTTAACTAAGAGAATAAAACCTAAACTACTTACCGCTTAACCTCCTAAATAGGTAAAAATTAAGGATAATTCTTCGGTCGTTGCTCATTTCTTCTGCTTTTCTTTTACCAAAACCTAAGAAAGTATTGTCGTGACAATTAGTAATTATGATCGTATTCAAAATAATTGAAATGAACTAGATTAATATTATAAAAATGTCGATTACTCATGTTAATCAAAATACAATGAAAAACAAACTCATTCATTTCAAGAATATTCATCCTAAACAGTCAGTAATGTTAACAATCAAAAATTACTGGCTGTTTAGGATTACATTGATGTCGCTTTACTTTCTAATCACCAATAGCAACATATTCAAATCTGTTAAAAAAAAATAGAAAATTAAATCACCTTATTCCATCATTTATTAGTTTATTCACCTTTTCACAAGGAGCTAATAATCAAAAACACATGATTTAAGCTACCATCCCGTAGGCTGCATACTTAGCGATCATCACATGATAATGAGTTTTAAAAGAGGTAAACCGTGAGTAGACATATCGGTACACAATAAATAACGGAAAAAAACCCACGTAGAAAGATTATTTATTAGTATAATTTTCGCCTGTGTGTCACAGGCATCTTCAGTACATTAAGCTCAAATTAAACAATAACTGACAATTCCAAAAAGCGCCACCTAAGTAGCTGGTGTAAGATAACTAAAAAGGTCAATAACTTTCCTAAAAAAAATAAAAAAAAATTAATACAATAGAAAGTTAGGAAAGATTAGCTGATTTGTAAAGTACTATCTCCCATAAAGGGGGATAGACGTAATCCGTCAGATCTGTTTAAGTTAGGAGAATGAAGTAGAGTTTCACATATTTCTTTATAAAGGCGTTTCATGAGAAACTGACTTTTGTGAAGAACTCTTGTCTTTCTTCAATGAACTCCAGTAATAATACTATTGATATAGATAAAGTAGTCATAAATGTTTCCGGACGTCCACTAACAGACTGTGAACGTTTTGTTTTATCAAAGGATATGATTTCGCTGTTACGCCGAATAAGGTGCCAATTATGGATTTTTTTCATAACATAGACAGGGGTATTCGATCCTTATCCCAAAAAACAGCCAACAGATTACGTTTTGAATGTGCACAAATTCTTTTTCATGCCAAGCCTCCTCGTCCTAATCTTTCTTACTCTGAGTTTAAAGCATTGAAATCACTGATGAATAACAATAATTTAATAATTACGAAAGCCGATAATTGGAAGGCTGTAGTGATTCAAGATAGGAAGGAATATGAGAGAAAAGTGTCTCTTTTACTTCGCGACTATTCAACTTATAGGCCTCTTACATCGGATCCTACCCGGAGTCAATTGAAGAGACTTAATTCTCTTATAGATGATGTATCTACATGGAATGAAGATCAAAAGAAAAAACTTGAAACCTTCGGTCGTCCACCTAGATTTTATGGTCTTCCGAAAGTTCATAAACCAGGCATTCCGTTGAGACCAGTCGTAGATTGTATAGGTTGCCCCACTTACAAAATCTCAAAATTTTTTATCAAATTTACTCTCCTCTTCCACTAGAAGAACTGATACTTATATAAAAAATACTTTGGATTTCAAAAATAAAATTTCAGATCTTCATTTGGACGTTTCTGATATCATGATCAGTTTAGATGTTTATTTACAAATGTGCCTCTTTCGGAAAGTATTGAATTACTACAACAGGAATTTCCTTCGGACATTGTAAACGTATTTGATTTTATAATAAATTCTGGTTATTTTTCCTTTAAAAATAAGTTTTATCAACAAATTGAAGGAACAGCAATGGGTAATCCTCTTTCTCCTGCTATCTCCAATTTCTTTACGAAACATTTTGAACAACGTATCTTTGACAACATTTCTCCCAGACCAACTCATTGGTTCAGATATGTCGATGACATTTTTGCTGTATGGAATGGCTCTTCGGATGAACTTCAACAATTTCTCACTAAGTTAAACGCATTTCATCCTAGGATCAAGTTTACCCTAGAAGTAGAATCAAATAAGCAGTTAGCCTTTTCAGATCTTCTAATTCTTCGCCAACCAGATGATAACGTACATTTCTCAGTTTATAGAAAGACGACTCATACAGGCCATTATATCCATGCGGAATCTCATCACCATCCCAGTCAAAAGGCAGGAACTATTAAAACACTGGTTCATCGGGCCTACTCCTTTTGTTCTACGGACGATCTTTTACTGAAATAACTACAATACATAACTTCTTCCTTTCTATCTAATGATTATAAGAATTGCTTCATTAAAAGAACTTTGAGTAGTTTTAATATGTCTTCCTCTTCAAACACAGAGGTAATAACGCGCATTACTATCCCTTATGTACAAGGCATCAGTGAACGTATCGCAAAAGTTTTAAAACCACTGAATATTTTTGTTGCCTTTCGACCGTTTAGAAAAATCTCCACCTTTCTCACTTCTAAGGACAAGCTTCCACTTCTTAATCATCCGGGTGTCTACCAGATTCCGTGCTCTTGTTGATTATCTTATTTCGGACAAACGGGAAGATCCGCCTCTATTCGGCTAGAAGAACACCAATCTTATATTGAATACTTTAAACCTGAAAAGTCTGGACTTTCTGAACATGCCATCTTCACTAGACACAGAGTTCATTGGAGAAAGACAAGAGTTCTTCACAAAAGTCAGTTTCTCATGGAACGCCTTTATAAAGAAGCATGTGCAACTCTACTTCATTCTCCTAACTTAAACAGATCCGACGGCTTACGTGTATCCCCTTTATGGGAGATAGGAAAGATTAGCTGATTTGTAAAGTACTAACTTTTTATTGTATTATTTTATTTTTTATTTTTAGGAAAGTTATTGGCCTTTTTAGTTATCTTACACCAGCTACTTAGGTGGCGCTTTTTGGAATTGTCAGTTAGTGTTTAATTTTGAGCTTAATGTACTGAAGATGCCTGTGACACACAGGCGAAAATTATACTAATAAATAATCTTTCTACGTGAGGATAATAATGGGAATATAGTCAGAAACCAAATTGATTACTTGCTAATTAATCAACGATTTCGAAGTTCTGTAAAGAGTACAGAAGCCTAACCTAGTGCAGATATTGCTTCTGATCATAACCTACTGGTCGCAGAGTTAAAACTTGGACTGAAAGCTATACTTAAGAAACATCAACATAAAAGGTTTGATTTAGGAAAATTAAAAAACACAGAAAAATCAAATTGAGTCAAGATCTGAATCAAGAGCTAGCACTTGTCAAGAATGATGACATCATGAGGGTTGATGAATCATGGGACAAATTAAAATACGTCTCCATAGAGAAATGTCCCAATATCTTGTGTCCTAATAGAGCAGTAAAAAAAAGAAAGATTGGATAACTGATAAAATTCTCTCTCTAGTGGATCAACGCAGATCGTATAAAAATCATAGTCCAATAAAATATAAGGATGTTCAGAAAATTAAATGCAAGATCAAAGAAACAAGAGAAATCTGGATGAATGAAAAATTAAAAGAAATAGAAATTCTACAGGAAAAGCATGACAATTTTAATCTACACAAAAAGCTGAACGAGACCTCAGGTATATTTAAGAAAAAACAATTCTGCATCCTTCGAAACAAAAAGAGAAATAATATCCGAAAAGGATGACAAAATACAAGATTGGGTGAAATATAACTCTTTAGTGATAACAGAACCAAGAAAATACTTATGAACATATGGAAGGTCCATAAATTCTAAGATCAGAGGTAGAATTTGCACTAAACCCAGCTAAAATGGTAAAACCTTAGGCCTGGATAGAATAACAGCAGAAATAGTCAAGTTATTAGAAGGTGACAACATTAATATATTAGTAAAGCTATTTAATAAGGAAATGGAAATAAAAGTTAGAATTGAAATGGTAAGAAAACATTTTCTCTTGATGAAATCAACACTGTAACCGCAGTTTAAATTTAGAGCTTAGAGTACGAATGATTAAATGCTACATATGGTCTGTACTGCTGTACGTTGCAGAAACTTGGACCTTGAAGACAACAACCATAAAAAGACTAAGCTTTTGAGATGTCGTCTATACAGAAGAATGTTAAAAATCCCATGGGCAGCAAAATCGTCCAATCAGGAAGTATTGGAACAAATGGAACGAAATCCAGTGAACTTTTAGATACCATTAAAAAAAAAAGAAAACGGCATATCGTGGTCACCTATTTCGTAATGAAAAACATAAGATACTTCAATTGATTATAAAAGGGAATATAAAAGAACGAAAAGGACAAGGAAAACGAATAAAATCTTGACTGGAAAACAGTGGACTGGCATGAACTCTGACAGACTACTCAGAGTGGCTGAGAATCGCTCAAAATTTGTCAAGTTGGTCCCCGACCTCCGATGGGAGATGCCACTCAAAGAATATAATCTTTAAATTATATATTGATACATACTATAACTAAGGGTATCTATTAAAGAAAGTTTAATTATCGCGAACATTCAAATAATGCAGATTACTGCATTTTCATAAGCTAGAGTTGATATTTTAGGTAATTTTAATCGGTTATATTATTCCCTAAGTTAAATTGATAAAGAACGCTAGGAACTGTTCGTTTACCGTATGCTATTTTATAGTTGGAAAGCTCTACAAATTGAAGAAATAAACACTTCACAATCAAAAATTCCTGTTCCTTCAGTAGATTCCCTTCGTATAGACAACTGTGCATGCATGCAAATCTATGTGCGAAGGGCATTATTCTGTCTGGTATTGTTCGATAATCAATAACACTTACACTGTGTGTAAGTGTTGGATCTCAATTTCTGGCATAGTTAATGCCCTGTTGTTGCAAAATAACATGTATTTCTGTCGAAAGCACTATAAATTTGTTTAATTAATTTTTTTATTTATTTATTTTATTTTTAATTATTTTACGCCACAAATAGTATTCGTGGCGTAAAATCTAAATTTAATATTTTAAAGCAAGGCATGTTTGAATTAAAATAACACCGACAGTTTTCATTGTCAATCTTCGTATTAACCACATTCTCAAGCGTACATTTTCCTCTTGGTTCTATCGTTTCCAATATCAATATTATGATCTCAGGAAATTCGATGTCTCAAAGTTGTCATTTTTATCAAATACGTATCGACCATAAAATCAAACAGGTCATCATATCGACATACCATTTTAAGGTCAAATTTAATACAATACTATATTAAAAATAGGGGAGAGCATATAGGGGAGAGTTGCATTTGTGTTCCAATAAAGTTTCTATAAATCAAGGTAATAATTCAGTTCAGTTTACTTTCCATCTTACTACGGTGTGTGGATGCTCATACCCGCTGATATTGACATTCGTACGTCGTTTGTTCTGGGTTTAGTAGCCACCCATGATAACTACCTACGTGAAACATTTTAAGCTGATAATAGCAACTGACATTTCTCCTAGTAACGATGTATCCTATTAATTTGAATAACGCAATGATCCTTCCCATAATATTATTAATAATTCTTCACACTTTCAAGAATTTGAAATGTTAGAAGCAAAAGTTAATTTCTGCTTCTAACAAGTGTTTCTAGATGGTTTAAGTGTTGGATCATTTATTTGTTAACTTGCCGATGATGCAGATTATGAAATTAAATCTGAATGTTCAGAAGATCCTATCAATGCTGCTTTACTCTCCTTTAAACCTTCTCATATCCAGAACGCGGATTTTTCCCAAATAGAGTAGTTATTTCACCTTCACATCCTATTCCTTAACAATATTACAAGAAACTTTTGATAAAGAGGCCCTCCCTTCAACAACGCCGAGATAAGATTAACCTAAAGTTTTGTTAGTCTCATTCTACTCGTCGTTTTACTCGTTACGAAAGTTAAAATTACTTCTGTATTGCACTTGCATATCCTCTTATATGAATCGGAATTACATTCGCCTTATGCAGGCAACTGACTCGAGTTTTCTTTATTAAAAGGAACTCTTTCCTTCGATATCACAGAGTGCTACATTCCATCCTTTACACACCAGCCTTAATTTCCTACTTGGAAATTTTTTTAAGGCCATTCGCAGTTATGATTAAACTTATAAAACTAATTAAAAAAGGACTCCTTTACGCATAATTATTTCTAAATCTAAAACGTGAAGTGTGGAGTAGTAAATGTTCATCAAAACCGAGTCTGCATGTATTTATCAGACAGCACGTACAAATATGTAATCGATCTGTTTTCTTGGATCCAGTAACTGTGGTTAATCATAAGTTATCTATATCTTCACTTCATTCTGTACGAAGCAAGTAAGGTCTGCATATTGTTTCATGTGAGGTCTGCATAAAAACAGCATAATAGGCTATGGAGAAGGTTCGACGCCTGGGCGAGTCTCATTTTTTTGGTGGGGTAACCATATCGAGTTGGTCTTAAAAAAAAAAAAATGAGCTTGTGCAGTGCACTGTTGCATTTTTTGCTTGGCATCGAACATTGTGTGACGATATTGTCACAACTTGAGCTGATGTGGCTCGTAGAATCGAACCTCAGCCATTGCGTACGAACACCCGGGTAGTTTATCATATACGTGTACTACCCGCAAATGATATTGACAATTATTACTTCGCCGGGCTTCCAACTGAGATCTTGGAAACTGCCTCTACAATAGGGCCATGTTTTGCCAACGATGATTAAATTACCTCGTTCAAAAATTCTGAATTTTAATTCTAGTAGTAATCATCTCATCCGTGTACCTTGCGTCACTATTTGGAATCTCCCATTATTATATGGGGTAAACCCATAACTCACTCTTCTATTCCGACGTTTAGTTTAAGCCACTTCTTGTGGTTCATACACTTCTTTGATTTCAAAGCCAAGCGTTCTTTCTTGTGGCATGAAGGAATTTCATTACTATATTCTAGCTTTAAATCCTAATTATACAGAAATTATCCCGTAATATATGTAGATCAGAAGTTCACAGTAAATACCCCTACCAATAATGTTAGTTCCATAAACGTTACAGTTGAAATTAAAAATCTGTTAGTACATGCAAAGATAAATAAAGTGAAATGCGAAAACTTACTTTTAAAATACAGGGCACACAAGCAAAATCACAAACTTCTTGTTAAATTCCCACACATAAACACCAAACAAAAACACACCCCAAAATGCTGCCGCCTTTGTATTATGCTTTTATATTGTGGCTTGTTTGCATCTACCGCTGACAGCGCCACTTATTTTTTTTACGATAACCAGGGTCAGCATAACTTTTTACATACCTAACTTTCACAAGTTCAACCCCCCCCCCCAAAAAAAAAAAAATTATCGCAGTTTTTTCTAAAACATATTGGAATTCAAAGCAGTGTCTTTTTCAAAGGTGTCTTTTTTTTTTTTTTGAGACAGTTTCATGCAGATTTTTTCCTAGTTGGCAGGGGTGTGATTATTAAGGGAATAATACACATAAAAAAGCATGACTGATTGTCTTAGTTATTAAATTCAACAACTTGTTTCCTGCAATTACAAGTTGTATTTTTTCTAAAATGCAAATATTCAAGTTGATGCGTGAAGCCCAATAATAAAACTGTTACAAAGAAAGGCAGCCGAGTTAGTGTTAACCCTTTGGTGAGTCATAAAAAGGTAGTTACCGAAGAGCTGGCCTGGTTGCTGAGCGGTTAGCGTATCTGCTCTGAGGCCAGGAGGCTGCAGGTTCGAATCCTGGGTATTTTTGATTGTCTTACTCTGTGGAAAGGGCATCTGCGACCCTACCACTTCTTCTAGCAGAAGGCGTCATTGGACAGATGCCCTCTGCTAGAAGGCATCCTGTACGAGAGCGACCATATGTCGACTACGACGTCAAATGTGAATATGTTTTCTTAACACGAAGAACAAGAAAGCTTATGAATTGCTCAAACTGTTTCGAACGTTATCAGGATAATCCGATTAATGCAAACATTGAGTACAGAGATAAAAAATAGAACAACACAGAGATATATACACACACACATTTTATTTATACTAAAGTTTATCTGAAACTGTAGTTGTCGAGTTGGCTTGATTTCGGGTGTTCTCATTTTCGAAATCATAAAATAGACCTTGAATTTATTTGATACTAGTTACTTGCGCATCGTGGTACAAATATCATATGAATTGGTAATTGGTGGATTTTATGCCATCTTATACGTAGGTTTTCTGCTAGAATTCAATAAGAACAATAATAATAAACATTATTATTATTGCGTAATGATGTATTTGAGCATGTTACTCAGAGGACACCACTTCGATGACAACTTTTTTGTCCCGCTATAATGCATTATATACAGGGCCGGCGGAAGCGAGCATGCGATGCATGCAGGCGCCGCTACGATGGGGGAGCCGCCGCCAGGGAGCAGTTCATAAGTTAATTTTTAAGAAACAAAATTTTTATCATAAAAACATAAAATTCTTAGAATGATCGATATTAAAATAAATAAGGCCGGATACACCGAATAAAAAATTTTAAAAAAAAATGTATATTGCCGCCTCTTTGATCAGCCGGCTGTTTACAATTTGCAGCTAGGGCAGGCTAAATGCTTACCTGCAGAATGTTGTGTCTACTGCAATTTATCTAAAGTGAAACGATGAACGGTTTTTATGCACAGAAACAAATTTTCGTACAAAACATTTTGTTGCTAGTTAACCAGTCATATGGTGCGCATCTCAGTAGGCTACTTACAGTAGCGCAGTGCCGACTATTATTTCGTCTCTGTGTCATGTTGTGTAATATTTCTTGTGGGTATAAAATAGAAATGGAATCAAAAATTTAAAAAACGTTATCCGGTGCAGAAAATCGTAAGCGTCATGCTGCGAAAGAAGCAGATATTAAGAAACAAACTGAGACTCTTAATAAATTTGTTAAAATATTAAAATATTCTGATGCATATTGTAACCAACTCTATACATCAGAAATCAGAATTGAAGAACCGTGCACATCATCCAGTTTTCATGAAAGTACTATTGCAACTATTGAACAAGATAATTGAACATGATTTAAGTGAAAAATAGTTAGGATTTAGTCAACTACAACAAGATTTAGCTGTAGTTGACCACGAAACTAACACATTGCTAGTCTCTGTATATTTAGAAGATCCAGGTAAATGGGGAAATATTGATGAAAAATTACGAGCTGTTTTAATTGAAATGGGGCCTGTTCAAAAGAAAGATATAATATATCCCAGAGATACATATGGTCGTAAATTTGGCGACACGTATTATAATAGAAAAATGGAAAACGAGAGCTCGTGCCAAGAACATGGCTCATTTATTCCGAAACTTTAAATTCTGTTTTTTGCTTTTGTTGCAAACTTGTTGCACCTACTAAATCAACTGAATCACCTACTGAGTCTTGTAGAAGGTTATAGCGATTGGAGAAATGTAAGTACAACTTTACATAGACATGAGGCTAGTTTAACTCACATGAAAAATTTCTTTAAATGGAAGGAACTTGATAAAAATTAAAAAAAAAAAAAACTACTATTGATTTCCAGACTCAAAGCATGTATGAAATGGAAAAGAAACATTGGCCGAGTGTTTTTGAACGCTTGATGGAAATTATAAAATTTCTTGGTAGTCGAAATTTAGCTTTTCGCGGATCATCTGATAAATTATATGAAAGGGGTAACGGCAATTTTTTAAAATTAGTCGAACTGTTTGCTATGTTTGATCCCGTTATGGAAACTCACGTTGAAAGGGCCCTACAACGAATACAATAGGGTACACTATTTGAGTAAAGACAGTCAAAATGAAATATTGGAAACTTTAAGTAACGCAATCAGGATTTATAATAAAAAATATTTTATTATAAATTCGAAAATCTAAATATTATTCCATAATTTTAGGCTGCACACCTGATGCAAGTAAAACAGAACAAATGACCATTATTATTCGCTTTGTTTCCTGTGACAATGGAATTGTCGAGATCAGGGAAAACGTTTTAGGTTTTGCAGATATATCAGATTCGTACGGACGTGGTTTATGTGCAACAATAATGGAACAACTGGAAAAATGGAACATTCCCATTGAAGATATGCGAGGTCAAGGGTATGAAAATGGGGCAAATATGAAAGGGAAAAAATATGGGCTCCAAAATTTGCTTTGGAACAAAAATCCTCGAGCGTTTTACGTGCCATGTGTTGTTCATACTCTAAATGTAATCATTAACGATGCAGCCAAAGTGAATGCAGATACAATTAGTTTCTTTGCAATTATTCAAGAAATATAAAATTTCTTTTCATTCTCTTACAAACGTTGGGCAATCCTTTTAAAGTTCGTAAAAAAACTAACATTGAAACAGCCATCAGAAACGCGATGGGAAAGTAAAATTAATGCAATCCGCCCTCTACGATATCAGTTGGGAGAAATTTATGATGCACTTTTTGAAATTTTAAATAATGAAAATTTTAATAAAGAAACTCAGCATGAAGCACAAACATTATGTGCTAAAATAAAGGACTACAAATTTATTTGCTCTCTTATAACTTGGTATGATTTACTCAACAGAATAAACCCTGTGAGTAACATGCTTCAAGACAAAAATATGAACATTACACTTGCTTTAGAATCTATCGAAAACTTAAAAATATTCTTACAAGAGTATCGATCGGATACAAATTTCAAAGAAGTTCTAAAACGGCAAAAGAACTAAGTGAAGAAGTGGACGGAGAACAAGAATTTAAAACTGGTACGGAAGTTCGACGACGAAAGAAGAAACGACAATTTGAGTACGAGCGTCATGACGAAACGCCACAATCGCCAGAAGATAAATTTAGAGTGAATGTGTTTTATACACTTCTAGACGTTGCAATGTGTTCGTTAATAGAACCTTTTGAACAACTAAAAACATATTATGATAATTTCAATTTCTTGTATAGTTACTACAAATTAATAACGAAGATTTACGAAAAAATGTGACGATTTAGAGATTCTCTTGATGGACTGCGACAATAAAGACGTAAATGCAATAGAACTATATGAAGAGTTATGTGCTTTCCGGGATATTTTTCGGAAGGATAATTTAAATTCAAAACCCTTTCGATATTCTTAATTTTATTGTGTCCAATAATTTATCTTTCCCTAACTTTTCAATTGCTTTAAGAATACTATTAACCTTTCCTGTTAATGTAGCGAGCGGTGAACGTTCCTTTTCCAAGTTGAAATTGATTAAAACCCACTTAGGAACAAGTATGTCACAAAAAAGTCTTTTAGTTTGGCGTTAAATTGAAAATGATATATGTGCAGAATTAAACTTTAAGACCATTATTTATAATTTTGTGAATATGAAATCAATAATACTAAAATTAAATTTCAAGTATATTTATGTAATTTAATTTATTTTCTGTTATTCTATAAAGATGTCATTTTTGAATACATTAAATGTTCTAATTAATTCTGAATTCTTTCTTATTTTCTCATCTATTTTGAGTTTCTTTTATTTTCCTAAAAGATAGTTCCACTTATAAAAATTATTAAAAAATTTTTACAAGTTACTAAGAATTTAGTAACTTGTAAAATGCAAGAATTTTTTAAACTTTAGTTCAAATAAATTTTAACTTTAATTAAAATTAGCGATTCGGGTCGGTGAGAAGGCTATAATCCCTGTATCATTATATTCAACGATTAAAGTGAAGTGGCTTTAACAAAATATGCTTTAACTTTTGAGAATTTTTTGAATATTCGGGTTTATAACTATTATCCTGCCTAGTCAACACCCCCGGTTCGTTATATTTAGCGAACCAACGTGTGGCTGTTCTGTCAAAATTTATTTAAGAAATTTCAAATAATTTAAATTTTTACTATCGTAAAAGAACCACACACTCCCGGATCGGTACAGGGGCGCTTAGATAGAAATTGCATGCAGGCACCAAAGACCCTTGCGCCGGCTCTGATAAGAAGTATAAAAATACACTGGCTTACATTGATAACACAGCTCAATTATACCATGATAAACATTGATGCGCTAATACTGACCGAAGCTGAAATAAACGACACAGAAATTTCGCATGCAACATAAATAATTATCAAACCTACAACATGTAGACCAAACAAAAGAGGAGGTGGAATTGTGCAATGTGACAGAAAAACAAACTCACTTCAAACATGCGGAGCACTAATTTTTGAACTCACAAATAGCCACAATAGTATCAAATACACAATAAACACAATATACAGACCCCAAGATAATAATCTACTCAGTTTTCTTCATGAGTTAGAAACATGGCTAAGTGGCATCGAACCGCGTAAATAGGAGACATTAACATAAATACTCTTGACCATGCTTCTTTAAATACTAACACATATCTTGATATACTAAGTCAGTACAACATAAACCCTACCATTAACGCCCCAACAAGAGAAGAAATACTCAACAACTCACTAACACAATCATGCATTGATCATATCAACATATGGGCTCCCATCCATACATATACATCATCATTAATTAACGTAAAAATTACCGATCACTACTTTGTCTCAACTTCGTTTTATTACGTTTCCTATCCGCCCCCCTCCCACCACCACAAAAGTCGACAAAACTCGAGCATACTAAAGAGCATTATCGATAACCAAGTAAAAAATACAGACTGGAATTCCCTATTTAGAATAAACAATCCTGTAACATTATACGAGAATTTTCAACTAAAGTTCACAGAAATATACAAAAAAGCAACAAAACCTACACGAACGAGGCGACAAACAGACAACAATCTATGGATAAATGATGCCAAACTAAATAGTATTACTGTAAAAGAAAATCTATGGAAAAAAAAAAAAACTTAAAAAGTCACCCAGTAACACACACATTTACAAACCTTATACAAAAACACAAAAAATAAAGTAACAACAAAAATTCGTAGGGCAAAAACACGATACTACTTCCAAAAATTCATGGAATATAACAACAACAACATTAAGCAAACACAGACTACACTTGACGAATTAGTAACCCGAAAAAAGAAAACTTCAGCACAAGATTTTATTGCAAAATGCTTCGGTCAGGACACAGACCAAGAGGAACTAGCAGACTCATTCAACCATGCTTTCATAATCAGATACCCACGCAACTCAACAACCTACCAAGAAAGTTAAAACACGTAGATAACTATTTCCCAGAGTTCGTTTTTTTATGTTCTGTTATCTACAGAACATTAAAAAACGAACTCTGGAAAATATACCAACAAAGTTAAGAAACCATTAACACTAATATACACATCATAAATCACTAACATCCAATGCCTACATCCCATACATAAATAGTAGCAACAACACAAATAGTGAAGGCTACATCCCACTCTCTTCATAAAAGCTAAACCAAGCTTCGAAGTAGGTGGGATTAACTTGCCTCACTCATCTACAAGTAATCCTTATAAGCAAATGCAGAAATTTGTATGTATAATCACTCTTTCTCAAACTTTAAAAAATAAAAATAAAATAAAAAATTATACAAAAAATTCTGTATAATCTTCATTGTTAATATTAGAAGAACATGTGTTGTCAATACATAATATAAAGGCAAAAAAGTATTATTAAAAATTTTAATTGAAATCCAATGTAGGAATCGCAGCACTTAGTTCTGAACTCTGTAAAATTATAAGTATAAATATTTTAGCAATCAATAAATATATTATTATTATTAAAAAATAAATAAATAAAGAAGTAGTCAAGGATTTAAATGCATCGCAGGACAATAAGCCAATCTTTCTATCTGAGTATTTAACACCTTTCAATCAGAATCTTTTGAACCAAGCAAGAAAAAAAAAAAAAGAGAAAAAAGTATTAATTTTTATGGATCAAAGACGCCAAAATATTCTTGAGAAAGTCACAGACTTCAAAGGCTATACAAATGAAAAGCTTGGAAGATATAGATAGGTTGCCAGAGTGAAACAAAAGACTCCAACTTAGTTCAATAAGAAGATCTCAACACAACAAAAATTAATGTGAACCATCAGATAGATGTAATTACACCAGCATATATCAGTAACTGTACTTTCGAATCGCTTGATGCATGGAAACAACACACAGTATACGCCAGAGGTCTCTCAGTCTTGCATATTAACATCAGAAGCATCCGAAAACATTGGTTATTGTTACAGGCTTATCTGAGAAATTACACTGATAATATTGATATATTGATTCTTACAGAAGTATCCATAACTAAAGACGAAGCGACTGCTTTCCAAATTCCAGGCCTCCAACAACATGGATCATGCCGACAAACAAAAATAGGGGCTGGAATATTAATATTTATCAAACAAAAATTAATAGCAAAAGAAACAGTTTGAGCATGCTGAAACCCTTTGTCTCGAAATCACTAATAACACCAATAGACAGCATCCCATAATACTAAATGCTATTTACAGGCCACCAAACTTGAACATGATAAAATTCTTGCAGGAACTCAATTGCTGGCTTTCAAGCCAAGAAATATGCTCAACCGAATACCAAATGATAATTGGCGACATAAACATAAATATTGCAAACGACAACCAGAACAACACTGTACAATACCTAGACACGCTATCCACGTATAATCTAATACCATCATGTACTAGAGAAGAAATATTCGAAAATACTATCACTGCCTCCAGTCTAGATCATATAAACGTCCGAGCACCACCAAACAGTCAACTGCATCAGTCATAAAGTGCAAAGTAGCAGACCATTACTTCACCGCTCTAAACCTGAACACCAAGTCAATACCCATGCAACGTCCCACAGAAGAAAAGCGACAGAAAACAATAATAGACGAAGAAATAGTCAACCACGAAATAAGAAAAACAGACTGGGAACACCTGGCATCAGATTCAGCAGATATCTTATACAACAACATTAAACTCACACTGGAGGAAATATATAAGAAAGCTACAAAGAAAGTCCGAATTCGTTCAAAAACAACACAAAATCCTTGGATAACACAAAACTTAATTCTAGAAATACACAGAAAGGACGCTTTATGGAAAGAATTAAAGCGATATCCAAATAACACAGCTCTACAAACTGAATATAAGATAACAAGGAATCGCCTTACAACAAATCAGAAATGCAAAAAGAAGCTACTACAGTGACAAACTAACCTCTGCACAAAACAACATGAAACAAACCTGGCATCTGATTAATGAGATGCTAGATTCTGTTCCCAACACCACTGCCTCTGAAACCATAAAACACAGCTTCATGAAAGACACAAAACCTATCCAACAACTAACAATTGACTTTAATCAATACTTTGCAGACTACATTCAAGAACTACACAGAAATGTTCCCCCAATCACAAAACGAGACCCTCCACTTGGACCACAATCAAAACAGACATTATGGTTCCAAACCATAAAAGAAGCAGAACTTCTCCCTGCAATACATCAAATCAAACCAAACAAACGCCAAGGAATTGATGGTATCAGACCTAAAGATATAAACCAACATGCAACTATTTTAAGCGCTATCCTACTAACATTAATAAATAAAATATTTAAAACAGGACAGATACCAAGTATGCTAAAGACCGCCATAATCACACCCATATACAAACATGGAAAAAGAAATTTAATCAGCAATTACAGACCCATAGCAACATTACCAATTATCAATCAAATTATGGAGCAGATCATACTGAAGAAACTCACAGCATACACTGAGATCTTTCGTATTATCCACAAAACACAATATGGTTTTCAGAAAAATAAGGGAACGACATCTCTCTTGGAAGACTTTACAGACGTAATTAATACCGCCTTAGACAAAAGCAAAATTGCCATGGTAGTCTTTATAGATCTAACTAAAGCATTCGATACACTTACACATCAAACCTTGTTAGAAAAGCTGAGGCATGTTGGAATAGCCGGGCTTCTTCACAGGTAGTTTACAAACTACCTTCAAAATAGAAAGCATATCACACTTATCGGGTCAAACCGAAGCAGAGAGCTACCAGTAACCTGTGGAGTACCACTGGGAGCTGTACTCTCCCCAACTCTATTCAACATTTACAAGCACGATATTAATCAGCTACCACTAAAAGGTAAGATATTTCAATACGCAGACGATACAGCAATAATATCCATCCATAATAACGCAAGAATAGCCTAAACAAATATGCAACATTACATAAAGCTGATCATAGACTGGCTCACGAAAAACTCCATACACCTAAACTCAGAAAAGACAAAATTAATGATATTCAGAAATCCACTGACTAGACCAGTTGATAACAAATATATAACCATCCCATATCCACTATCCAACATAAAAAATACACAGAACAGCAAAACCACTACATTCACTCAGGTTGAAACAATACAATACCTTGAAATTCACTTCGATGCAGATATGAACTGGAATAGCCACATAAACCATTTACACCACAAACTCCGAACAATGACTGACAAACTCTGCAGGTTAAAAGACAGTTCCCACACGCCTAAAAACACTAATATAAAGCACTGTGCGAAAATGTACTAAGATACGCTATAACAACGTATGCTTTCTGTGCACCCTACAAATTAAATAGACTAATGTCGCTACAGTACAAAATGATAAAACTGATCTTTTGGGAACAAAGAGAAAATCACGACCTTATATACATTGCAATGTCAGAATACAAAATACTGACAGCAAAACATTTATGTCACTATGCAGCTTTGCTAAAACGTTATTTCGATGCCAACTACAGGACAGTTAGAAATACATACCGTATAACAAGACCTCAGACTACTAATTATATCACATATAAATACAATGATCACTACGGAAAGTCCACGCGAAACTTCTACATCCAGACATGATAAACAAATTACCTTTTGAATACAGAAACCTTACAAACTACAATAGCCTGAAAAGAGTTCTAAGGACATACTATGAACAAGAAACACGCACACAAAATACCATACAAACTTAATGAAACAATATATTCATTCAGGCTTCCAGTTCAGCGACGCATCAATACATTCCAAGTTATTGTGTGTGTGTGTGTGTGTGTGTGTGTGTGTGTGTGTGTGTGTGTGTGTGTGTGTGTGTGTGTGTGTGTGTGTGTGTGTGTGTGTGTGTGTGTGTGTGTGTGTGTGTGTGTGTGTGGTATCTGAGAAATAATAATAAAAAAATATTTAAAAAAAAATTAAGAGAGCGTCCACGGAGTCATGGCCTCATCGAGGGAGGTCACATAATACACGCACCACCTATCATACTTATTCTTGAATTCATTCACACTGCTTGCACACACAACATCCAATGGCAATCCACTCCAATCACGCACCACTCTACGAGAAAAAAATCTATTCTCGCCCTCTTCTTAGCGGCATTCATTATCAGCTTCCATGACTGCCTTCTTGTCCACTCCCCACCCTCTATAAAATGGAAAATTCCATCAACTGAAATCCTGTATGACCCATTCAGAAACCCCTCTTTCTCCTGTTTGCTAGTGTCTCTGGCCTACAAATTCTCAATCTTCATATTCACTATTGCACAATGCTAATATCATTTCTCATACTCTCCTTTGCATTCTCTCCACTGTATCTGAATCACAACGGAAACCAGACTTGCGCAAAATAGTCCATGTTACGTCTTCTCAAGGCCTTGTAAAGAGGCAAAATTACATCCTTATCTTTACATGTGAACGGTCGTTTCAGCATTGCAATTATCTTTTGAGTTGTATTTGCAATCTTTACTACATAGCCCCTGAACTTCCTATCCACTAATACACCAAGATCCATGGCCTAATCAGTTTCTTCTAGCATAATCTCACCAATATAATACGATATTGGATGCGTAATCATGCCAACGTGCATAACATTAAATTTACTGACATTGAACTGACATCCATTTCTCCATGCCCAATTCCACTCTATTCAAATCATTCTGTAAGTATTGCATATCAGCAGCATTCCTGATTATCTTGCCTATCTTTGAATCATCAGCAAATAGCTGTATGTCACCTTTCAGATCCTTCACAATATCATTAATTTGCAGATTGAATGAAAGTGGACCAAGCACTGATCTTTGTGTTACACCACTGGTTACCTTATATCTTGCAGACTCACATCCTCCGTATATCACTGTTTTGATATCTGTCAGTCACTCATTCTCTTGCCCACGCTAATAATTTATAATTCGAACCCATATTCTCCAGTTTATGGAACAGTCTACCATGCTGTATTCTGTAAAACGCCTTAGCAAAATTCAAAAGTATCATGATGTATCCATTACTCTTCTCTAGTTCAATGGTAACATTTTGATAGAATATGAGCAAGTTACTAAAAGATGACCTTCCCTTAGTAAACCCATGCTGTTCATTGAAAAATAGAGATTCATTGTCAACCCATTTCTGAATTAAGAGATAAACAATTTTTACTATAATATAATACTAAACAAAATCTTTGCCACTACACGTGAGATACTGATTAGTCGATGGTTGGATATATCGGTCTTTGCACCATCTTTGTGCAATGGAATTACAATGCATTCTTTCTATTCCTCCAGAATCCTCCCTATTCTGAGAATCATATTATACTGCCTGGTCAAAGGAATAGTCAGTTCAGCTGAACACTCTTTTAGTATACGTGTTGATATCACATCCGTCCCTCTTGCTGAATTCTTATTCAGTTTGTTCAAAAGCTCTAATACCTCGTCCTCATCCGCCTCAGTTTCTTCATCCAGTGAAGAGGTAGCAGTGAGCCAAATGTTTCATTCACCAGGTTGATAGCTTTTAGAAAAATGGACACTTAGCAGAACAACCTCTTCTGCATCTCTCACCATCACGCCATCTGCATTTACGTTGCTTACATCAGGTTGATAGCTTTTAACAAAATAGGCACTCATCAACTGAACAACCTCTTCAGCATCTGTAACCCTCACACCATCTGGATTTAGTAGAGTTATTCTTTTATATTCTTTCTTTCTTTCTTTTACTTGTAGCATATCAATAGAATTATTGTGGGTTGTCTTTAGTTTGCATAGCTAGTTTCTTTTCATACTATGACTTTGTTTTCCGTATAACAGTTGCAACATTTCTAACATGCTGCTTATAGTTTTCATAACGGACTTCCTTCTTATGCACACCATATTCCTCCACATCATTCTTTCTTTTCTCACGAATATCTTTCTTAATAAGATTGCACATCCATTTGACTCCTACCGAATTTATTCTTCGAACTCTGGGACACATTCTCAAATCGCATCCTTTAAGTATTGTTTAAATGCCTCCCATGCACTGTCAGTATTCTTCCATCCAGCAACCGATCCTATACTGAACTCAGTATATTCCTCAGTTGGTCATAATTTCATGCTTTATATTTCAATGTAACCTTTTTTTCTGAATGGAACATTCATAAACGTAGCCACTACCCAAGTGAGTACCGCATGATCACTGTCACCAACCGAAGGCAGAATAGTTACGTCTTTAACTGAAACACCCTCTGACACTATGATCAAATTTAACAGACTCTTGACTTCGAGTTCCTTCTGTCATTTTGCTTGAGGAAGTTGCCTCGCAACAGCTCAATAAATCAATTAATTCGTTTTCATATTTCTCATGAGATTTTACTGGTACCCAATCAATATTTGGATAATCAGTCTCTCATTATGATTACTCTTTTCGCATCCCTCTTTTCTATTTCGTGATGCATTTCTTCATCAATAGCCACCTAAGTAAACTACGTAGGCTGTTCAATAAGTAATAAGACTATATTTATACAGAAAACAGATTACCTGTAATCGTCATCATTTACATAGTCTTTTTCGAAGTAACTACTGTGAGACGCGATGCATTTGTCTCAACGTTGCGTCCACTTCTTAAACACATGTGAGAGTCCGTTTTTTGAGAGTTCTTTCAAAACCGCCTCCGCAGCTTTTACACAAGCTTTGTTGCTTTCGAAATGGCGACCTCTTAGTGGTTTCTTGAGCTGAGGAAACAGCCAGAAATCGCACGGTGCGAGATCAAGACTGAATGAAGGGTGTGGTAGGATATCTGTGTTGTTCTTCTGCAAAACGTCCACTACACAACCAGTAATATGTGGCCTTGCATTATCGTGGTGCAATAAGAAGCCATTCTTCAGCAATGTACGCTTCCTTTTGACGTGCTTGATGATAATCGCTGCTGTGTTGATCATTGTCTCTGTGATGGACGTTGAAGGTCTTCCCTCACGTTCAAGATCTTCCACATTTTGCCTTCCTTCCTTAAAAGTTTTATGCCAGCGAAAAACACTTGCCCTCGACATTGCTTCATCGTGGAAAGCTTCGCGTATCATGTTAAAAGCGTCCGATGCCGATTTTTGCAAACGCACGCAAAATTTAATCGCATAACGCTGTTCCAAGGACGCTTCCATTTCAAAGACTGGTCGCGCCTCGTAGACGTGCCGATGAGCAGTTGCGTTTAGTCACGTGACACTATGGCACATCAGCCCGTATACGCCATCTATCAACCTCTTTTGTTAATATACAGCACATTTCTTTATTCCACAGAAATTAATATTGAGATGAGTAGTTTCGCCACAGTAAAATTAGTCTTATTACTTATTGAACACCCCACGTATATTTGAAATTTATACTCTCCAAAAATACCTTGTATTCTACAAATATATTATTCTTAGCGATTGATTCATCTTTTTATTTTCATCTTTTATCGATAGATTCAACTTTTAGCGATAGATGCACTGATTCCTTTTGTTTCGTACTGAAAATTTTACCATCGCTTTTATAAATCTTCATGCTGATAGTATAAATCTTATATTCTAATCCAGTGTTTCAAACTAAGAGTTAAATAACATAAGTTATAGAAAATAGATTTAGAATATTTTTCTTAAATCGGGATACCCATTGCACCCATCTATAAATTATATTAGAAATTTCGATTGTCCAACTATAACCTCGTATTCTAATATATTTTCTTAGCATTTCAATTTTTTACAATAAATACACCATCCTGTTTTGTTTCAAGTGGTTTCGTAGTGCCTGGATTAACACTGATATCCTAATCAAATGTTACAGACAAAAAATAAAAAGACGTAACTAGTAGGAAATAGCTTTAGAATATTAAAATACAAACTTATTTAATACAGACCAATAACAACAAACTTACATTATAGCCTACCAGCTTCGCCAGAAAACTGTCTGGCTTTTTCAATAAAGGGAAGACATAAAAACTAGTAAATGCAAATAGAAAGGAAATAAAAAACGTTGTAAACCAACTAGTAGCTAAGGTTACACGTTCGTGACCTTAGCTACAGACACTTATTGTTCTTATTCATCATCATGCATGCGTATTTGTTGTAAACGTGTAATGTGATTACTGGCTAGCTGTAGTTCAGATGGATTTAGAGAGAGGATCAGGTTTTTCCACGAACTGTTTAGGATTGCACCCTGATTTCTGTTGAGGTTTCCGCCGGTTATTGACACTATTGTGACTTCCTTGAATAAACGATGTCTGTAGTCGTCATCCAGATATGGCATGGAGATGTTTTTGCCACTCTATCGTGTGGTTAGACGTACAGAAATGATGTGCTAAGCCGGAAGAGATACTTCTGTTGTGGTTTACATCACCAACATGTTCTTTTTGTCTGATTTCTAAACTCCGTGAAGTTTGTCCGAAGTAGGCAAGACCACAGGAGCAAGGAATGTAATATACTCCTGGATATTGGTAGAATGGCACCTTATCTTTTGGGGATCCTAAAACTTGTCTGATGCTGGTGGTTGGTTTGAAGACTACTCTGATGTTGTAGGCTCTTAGTATTCTGGCTATTTGATAAGAAATTGACTTGATAACCGGCGGAAACCTCAACTAAAATCAGGATGCAATCCTAAACAGTTCGTGGAAAAACCTGATCCTCTCTCTAAATCAATCTGAACTACAGCTAGCCAGTAATCACATTACACGTTTACAACAAACACGCATGCGTGATAATGAATAAGAACAATAAGTCCTCTCTGTCACGCGAATGTGTAACCTTAGCTACTAGTTGGTTTACAACGTTTTTAATGTTCCTTTCAATTTGCATTTACTAGTTTTTATGTCTTTCAGTAAACGCCTTGAAAAAGCCAGACAGTTTGCTGGCGAAACTGGTAGGCTATAATGTAAGTTTGTTGTTATCGGTCTGTATTAAATAAGTTTGTATTTTAATTATAAAACGACCAAATATGTTTAGTTTAAATAGCTTTAGAATATCTTTTCCTAACTCTGGATTGCCATTACTCACATTTTTAAATTATATTTCAAATTTTATATTTTTATTAGAACATCATTTTTTGCTATAGATACACCAATCCATTTCGTTTCAAGATCAAAATTATAATATTGACTTTATAATTTTTCGTTCCATTTCCATGAAATTTATATCCACATAAAATCACACAACATAAAAAATGCCATTGCACCCATTTTAAAATTAAATATGAAATTTCTACTTTTAACTCGATCTTTCATCCTGCCAACGTATTATTCCAAGAACCTCATCTTTACACAATAGGTGCACCACTCCCTTTAGTTTAAAGCAGAAAGTTATAACACTGATTTTATAATTCTTGTTTCCGATGTGATAAACTTTATATCCTAATCCAATGTTTGTAAGTATAATAAAATGAAATACCTTAAAGAAAATGGTTTTAGATTTATATATTTTTTTTTAGAATATTTTTTCATACCTCGGAATATCTACTACTCCCATTTTTAAATTATATTTTAAATTTCTACTCTCCAGCTATACCCACTTATTTTACAAGCGTTTTAATTAGACACCTTCAACTTTTTTGCAATAATCACACTATATTTTTTTAAGCTGAAAATCGTGATATTGATGATATAATTCGTAGTGACTATGAGATAAAATTTGCACTCCAATCCAGTGTTGAAGCAAAAAATAAAAAAATAAATAAATAAAATAAAATAACATAACTTAAAGGATCTTTTTACAAAAATTGGATTTCCTAACCACTCTTCCAATTTTAAAATTATATTTCAAATTTATAATATTCAACTATACCTTTTATTCTATCAATATATTATTCTTAGAACATCAACTCTTTTTGCTGGATATACACCAACTTCCGAAAATTATTAGATTATAATTATAATTCTTGTTGCCACTGGAATAAAACTTTATATCCTAATCCAGTGTTGCAAACCAAAATATTAAATGGCAACTTAAACAAAACAGTTTTAGAATATTTCTTCATATATCTGAATTGCCATTGTTCACTTTTAACATAACATTTGAAAATTTTCCCTTTTTTTTAGGAAAATATTATTTATTCAACTTCATCTTTTTCGTCACTGTTGAAATAACCCTTTTTATTTCTTGAAAATTATAACTGATTTTAATTATTCTTGAAGATTGGATAAAATTTGTATGGGTCACCAGTGATGCAAACTGAAATTACATGGTATGATTTAAAGGAAATGGTTTATGAATGTTTTAAATGCCATTGCTTCCATTTTTAAATTATATTTCAAAAAATTTCCTCTCTAGCTATACTTTTTATTTTACGAATATATTATTCTTAGAATGTCATCTTTTTACAGTAGACACACCAATGCTTTTTGCTTCAGATGAAAATTATAACGTTGCTTTTATAATTATTGGGGACCATAGTATAAAATTTATTTCCTAACGTGGTGTTGCGAACTAGAAATAAAATGACATAACCTAAAGAAACTGGTTTTAGCATATTCTGTCATAATCTGAATTGCCATTGCTCCCATTTTTAAATCGTATTTCACAATTTTTGAATAAATTACCTTTTGCATGTTATATTGGTGCAGAGATAGTTATGCTATACTTATAAAGCAAACAGCTAAGTCTGAGACCTTGAATACTAATATCATGTATTATGCTACTTTCTTCCATAATTGATCCATATGGATGATGAATAAGAGTGAATACAATGTACATCCTTGTCCTTCGTGTGATGTTACATAATACAATCTTCCTACATTTCCTTCATTTCTAACTGCTGACTTTCAACTTAAATATAGATTATGAATTTCTTTGTGTAATGTTCTGTTTTCCCCATATAACTGTAGTGATTTAAAAATATTTTCCCTGGGCACCTTGTCACATGGACTTTCTAGATCTACAAACCTAATTACAATTCGTACTAATATTCCCATAATTTCTCAATTCTTTGTCGTAAAGTGAAAATTTGATCCTCATTTTCTCTATTTGGCCTTAATTCAGCTTGTCCTTCTTCCAGTTTCTCGCCTACAATTTTTCTCAATATTTTTAGGTATGCTTGCCTAAATCTTACCTGGAATGCTTAGTAGAGAAATTCCTCTGTAATTCTCACATTCAGCCTTATTGAATATTTTTATATGTGGAAACTGTAAGAACTATACTACAGTCATCTAGAATTCGATCTTCTGACTAGACCCGCTGAATTATGCAATGTAACTATTATAAAACTTTTATGCCTCAATTCTTAAGCGTTTCTGATCTAATATCATTTACTCCAGCTGCCTTTCCACATTTGAAGTTTTTGACGCCTCTACTTTCTCAAGGATTGATATTTACTGCTGTTTACAGTTCTCTTATAAATATTCTTACTATTATTATTATTATACTTTATATTTTCTCCAAATTTCCGAACATTGATATATGTTTGGTGGGATTCATTCCTACTCTTGCTGTATTTCTGCATATGCGTTATAACGTTTTATTTGCAGTCAGTTTATTTTATGTTTTATCTTTATCTTTTTTATTTTTATGTTTACTTAAGATGCATATTATAATTCGTGATGCCATTGCGATAACCTAATCCATTGTTGAAAACAAAATATTAAATCACATAACTTAAAGAATGGGGTTTAATATTTTTCCTCACTCTGAATGATGTACTCATTTTTAAATTATATTCAGAAATCTCTACTCTCCAACCATACATTTGCCTTTTATTCAAGGGATGAGAGAGACGGTTCTTAGAACTTCACCTTTTTGCGACAGATTCACCAACACCTTTTGTTTCAAGCTGAAGAATATAACACTGATTTTATATTCCGTGGTGCCAATCGGATAACATTTATATGTTAATCCAGAGTTGAAAACTAAAACTAATATAATATAAATGAAAGAAACTAGATTAAGAATATTTTCATCTAAACTTCACTACTCCAATGCTTAAATGATATTTGAAATTTTTACTCTCCTACTATATCCTCTCATTTTCCAAAACATATTATACTTCGAACATCTTTTTTGCTACAAATATACCAACCCCTTTTGTTTCAAAGTGAAAATTATGATCTCCATCCATATAATTGGGAATGCCAATGGAATAAAATGTATAGCCTAATCCAGTGTTGCAAACAAAAATAAAATGACATACTGTAAAAAGAAAATAGTTTTAGAATATCTTCTCCTGAATCTAAATTGCCATTGCTCAAACATTTAAATTATATTTAATTTATACCCTTCAGCTACACCTTTTATTCTATTAGTATATTATTATTCAATCTTTATCTTTTTGCTATAGATATAGAAACCGTTTTATTGTCAAGTTTAAAATTTTCAGGTTTATTTTATTTTTATTTTATTTTATTTATTTATTTATTTATTTATAGCGATGGAATAAAATTTTATCTGAATCCACTGTTATAAATTAAAAAGTTTGTGGCATAATTTGAAGAAAATGGCATTCGAATATTGTTTCTTAATTCAGAATTGCCACAGTTCCCATTGCAATATTCCATTTACAATTGCTACTATATCCTCTTATTGTACGAATACATTATTCGTAAAACTTCATTCTGTGCCAATATCTAAATCAATCGATTTTGTTTCAATCTGAAAATTATGATATGTCTTTTTATAATTATTCTTAGTGCGGTTGGGTGTTAAAATTATATTCTAGTACAGCGATGCAAATTAGAATTAAATGATATTATTTAAAGAAAATGTTTTCAGAGTATTATTTTCAAACTCCGAACTGCCCTTGCTCCAATGTTTACATTATATACTCTACAGCCATACCTTTTATTAAAGTAATATATTATTCTTCAAATTTCACCCTTTTACAATATATACAGCCAATCCGTTTTGTTTCAAGCTAAAAATTATAAAGTAAGTAATTCTTGATGCCATCGGGAATAAGTTTATATCTTAATCCAGTGTTACGAACTGAAAATAAAGTAACAGATTAAAGAAAAGGATTTTAGAATGATTTCTCCTGTTTCTCTAAAGTCATTGTTCCCACTTTTAAATTATATTCCAAATTCCTGCACTTCACTATGTATGTACAGTATATTTATTCTTATATCCTCTTAATTTAGTCCTAGAACTGCATTTTTGTGCATCAGATACACAAAACTTGTTTCAAGCTGAAATGTATAAGATGGATATTAAAATTTTAGTGGCATAGGCATAACATTTTTTATCCTAATCCTGTGTTGCAAACTAAAAATTAAATGATTATAACAAAGAAAAATGATTAAAATATTTTTATCATAAATAAAGAGACATTGCTTCTATTTTAAATTATCTTTCAAATTTTTAAGTTTTATTCTTTGAATATATTATTCTTAGAACTTCGTCTTTTTGTAATAAATAATACATTTAACCTTTTTTGTTTCAATCTGAAAACTAAAACGTGAATATTTGAATTCTTGGTGCTATATGGGAAAAATTATATGCTCCCTCCGGTGCTTCTAAGTAAAAACAAATCGAAATAGCTTAAAGAAAATGGTTTTAGAATACTTTTCTTAACTCTGAATTGCATTGCTTACATTTTTTAATTAAACTTGATATTTCTATCTACTATAATATTATTTTACGATTATAATATTCTTAGAACTTCATCTCTTTGCAATAATAATAATAATAATAATAATAATTATTATTATTATTATTACAAAAACCTCCATGGAGTCAAAGACTCATCGTGGGAGGTCCACTGTTATACACACAGTTTATCATACTGTGCCTTAAATATATTCACTGTCTCTGCACACACCACACTCTCCGGCAAAGCATTCCAATCACTCACCACTCTCCATGCAAAAAACTGGCTCCTCACTCCCTTGCTCACACCCTCCTTATACAGCTTCCAGGAATGACCTCTTGTTCTCCTGCTATCCTCACCCATTCTGTGCAAAACCTCCCCGACGTTAATCTGGTAATAACCACTCAACAGCTTATATGTCTCAATCATATCCCCCCTCCTCCTTCTATCCACCAATTTCTGCAAATTGCATTTTGTCAATCTGTCTTCATACTCTACATTGCAAGACCAGAAACCACCTTAGTCAATCGCCTCTGAACTTTTTCCAACGCAATTTCATCTTTTTGAAAACCAGGTGACCAGATCTGTGCACAGTAATCCATATGTGGCCTGATCAAAGCCTTATACAAAGGAACCATAACATCCTTACTTCTACAAGTCAATGTCCTCCGCATCATTCCCATTATCCGCTGTGTTGTCTTCACTATTTTAGCAACATGTCTCCGAAATTTTAGGTCCTTGTCTACAATCACTCCCAGATCTCTCATTTCCTCTACCTCTTCCAAGATATTCGCACCGATTGTGTACTTTACATCCCATCTCTGCTTCCCAAATTTCAAAACCTTACACTTTGAAACATTGAATTGACATCCCCACTTATTTACCCATTCAGACAGTGTATTCAAGTCCTCTTGCAAAGCTACAGCATCCACACTACTCCTGATAGCTCTGCCCAACTTTGCATCATCTGCAAACAACTGCACATCACCATTCAGACCTCTCCACATATCATTTACATACAAATTAAACAGCAATGGACCCAAAAGCAATGGACCCTTGAGGTACACCACTAGTAACTTTCCTCTTCTGCGATATCGCTCTTCCATAGACAACTCGCTGATACCTATCAGACAACCAATCTCCAATCCAGTGAACCAATCTACTGTTCAGCCCCATCCGTTCCAATTTAATTACCAGCTTGTCATGTGGCAATTTATCAAACGCCTTTGCAAAATCTAAATATACCACTGTATATGCAATACCCTTATCCAACGCATTTGTCACTTTATTATAAAAAGTAAGCAGGTTGCTAAAGCATGATTTTCCTTTAGTAAATCCATGCTGGCCACCAAAGAGTATTTTTCTGTTGTCAACCCAATTCTGAACTTTATTCCTAACTAACTTCTCTAATACTTTGACCACAACTCCAGACACACAGACTGGTCTATAATTCAAAGCCTTACTCTTATCACCTCCCTTATGAATTGGAACAATTTTACCTTCTTTCCACTCTTTTGGAACTTGACCCAGTGAGAGACTCATGTTGAAAAGATATACAAAAGCTGTTGTTAACTCTCTGGCACATTCCCTCAAGACACGTGGTGAAATAGCATCAAGTCCCACAGCCTTATTTACATCAAGTCTATTCAATTCCTCATATACCTCCTGTTCACTTACTAACAGTTCCTCCTCCTCCTCTTCTCCCACAACTTTCAAGTTCTGCATGATGTCACATTCGCAAGAGTGAAATACCTTTATAAATTGCTCATTAAATATCTCAACTATATCCTCCGCAGCGGTTATCATTCCTCCGTTTTCACCAATCAATCCCATTCTACCATAATCATTCTTTCTTCTACTGGCGACATATCGAAAAAACTCCTTAGGATTTTTTTTGGCTGCTTTAGCTAACTGCTGCTCATACTGCATTTTTGCTACCCTTATCAAGCTAGTCACCTTACTCGCCTGCTCTTTGTACTTCTCATGCAATTGGTTGTTATATATACTCATTTTGTGTTTATTCCATAATACCTTCTTATTCCATATTGCATACCTTATCTCTTGATTCATCCATTTTACACCCACTCTGTTTACCCTCTTGACCCTCGGAATACACTCTGATATTGCCTCCACCAAATAGTTCTTGAGTATGGCCCAAGCAGCATTGATATCCTTTCCATCCAGTTCTTCTTTCCAATTTATTATCGCAAGCTGTTTCCTGAGCTTTTCGTAATTACCAGTCTTATAATTCCACATATATCCCTTTCTAACAGACGTCCTCGAATGACTGGTCACCCTGCACGTGATCACCTCGTCGTCACTCTCACCAACTGGTGGAAGATTTGACACCTCATTTATAATAACATCATCTGATGAGATGATCAAATCCAATACTCTTGATCCTCGTGTACCCTCCGTTACGTACTGCCTAAGGTAATTATCTTTCAAAAACTCCAAAAATTCATTTTCTTTACCCCCAGATGCAGTCTCTTGCTTCCAATCTATATCACCATAATTAAAGTCGCCCATAATGATAACTCGTTTCTTGCTAGCTAGGCCAATTTGCCTATACATTTCCTTCTCATTACCTTCCATATTACCAGGTCTATAGCAACACCCAACTAAATATTTCCTCCTGTTAACTTCTACCTCACACCATACGGCCTCAAAACCGTGACCACAATTTGCACCTTGCAATTCCACCTTAGATGGGCACAACTCATCTGCTACCATTAACAGTACTCCTCCTCCTTTTCTTCCCTGTCTATCTTCACGAAAAATATCACATCCGTTCATCTCTATTCCTGTCAGGATGTCATCGTCATCTAACCATGTCTCACTTATACCAACAATTTTGGGACGAACAGACTCGAGCAAAGCAACAATTTCGTTCCCCTTATTTCGAATACTTCTAGCATTAGTGAATAAACATAATAAATCATTACTGCTTCTACGAGTCCTAAGAACATCACTCCTGCGATGTAACTCTTCAATACCTTCTCCTGTCACTTCCTCTATATTACCAACAATTCTACAACTTTCTTCACACCTAAACTCTTTCCACCCATCCAAGGCCATCTCAATTTGTGTTTGTCCGCTTACACATTCACTTCTAAATTCAACACCCGCATGTTTCATAAAGTTTCTCCCAGTCCACCTTGACTCCCCCCGTTTCCCTGTTCGTATTGTACCTCCACTCTCTCATTTACTTCATTCATAATACTCACTTCCCCATTTGCAACTGAACAAATACCTCTCCCTACCTTACTTTTTTGCTCTTTCATATCACTTCCCACCACCTCAGATATATTCATTACAGTCATTACTTCTCCTGCCAGTAACAATCTCTCCAGCAGACTCACACCAAAACCATTTAAATGCAGCCCATCTTCTTTATACAGTTCCATCCGTCCCTCAAATTCCTCCCACACATTCACAAAATGAACTCCATTCTCCTCACATAACTGCGCTAACATATCATTCATAATCTTTGCCCGCCTCCTCAATTCATCACTATCATACCTTGGCAACACACTGACTACCTTTCCTACCACACTGTTATCTTTTACTCTCCTTAATAATCTCCTTATATCCAATCTGGCATTTTCCTTGTTCCCATCCAAATCATTTGTTCCTACAACCACCAACTCTTGTGCTCTCTTACTCCTCATGTCCAACGCTTCAATCACTCTCTCCATTCTACCACCAGGAAAACAAACCTTGTGCATCTTCTCATTCACCACACCTCTAATAATGGAATCTCCATAGAGAACCACTCTTGAATCATTTGATATCTTTCACATGCCCATCTTTCCTTCTGTTCTTATTCGTTCTTCCATGTATGTCTCTAATTCTTTTCATCTCATTTCTCATGCAGTTCATATCTTGCTTCATCATCATAAACTCTGCTTTCATGTCCACATCCAATATATATTCCTGTCTGTCATTTTCATGTAGTTTCATATTATGTCTTTGGATATTTTTGGTCGCGCAGCATCTACAACAATCCTCACAATGATGTTCTGGCGAGGATATCCAACGATAATTAACTGACCCATTTTCCTTCTCTTGAGCAACATTCTGATCCTGTAATGGGAGCTGCTGATCATGTATTTTAGGAATGTTTGGCATAACAGCAGTAGGCCTGGATGTATCCCAAGACATCATCATCATCATGGATCTACTGTCTTGATGCGAAGAACTGGAACAAGGTGAAATTGCAGCTCCAGGTAATAAGAGCGAGACACCAGGTTCGATATCTTTTATCACACTTTGTGCAACTTGAAGAGAAGTAGATAATTGAGGTGATACAGAACAAGGAACTAATATTTGATTATCTGTACTTAGCCCTGATTCTATGTTATTTGAGCGAGTTTCAATTAACTCAACAGTATTAAGAATAGGCATCGTATTCATTACTGGAATTGACAATGAATCTTGGAGCAAACTGTCAAAAGATGCCAACGCCTGTGATTCCTCAATTTCTATTATTGTATCTTCACTTTGTTGTGATCCTTTTACCAACACTGAACTCTGGATAGATGGAAATGAGTTCTGAGTTGGACTAGGATATATATTTGAATTAGAAACAGAAATCTCATTTAATGGATAATCAGTTCCTGACAGTTCTAACCTTCCTTCACTTGTGAACGACTTTATTGACCTGTTGGTATCTTCTGGTGTGTCTAATTCATTTACTTTTGATGACACATTGGCCTTCATGCCATTACTGTTAGAACCACGAAGATATCTACTTCGAGGTCTTCCTCTTTTCTTCATAATTACTGGTGGCAATTCTGTGCTGCATCGATATAATCACACAATTATATCGATCCGTTTTGTTTGAAGCTGAAAATTTATGTCATAATTCAGTGTAGCAAACTGCAAATTAACTGATATAACTTAAAGAATTTGGTTTCAAAATATTTTTAATACAACTGAAGTACTATTGCCAAAATTATTTAATTATATTTCAAAATTTCTACTATTTTGTTCTATGAGCATGATATTCTTCGAAGTTCATCTTTTTGCAATATATAACACATCACCATTTGTTTCAAAGATGAACATTTTATGATTACTTTTATAATTCTGGAAAAACATTATATCCTGATACAAACTTAAGATGAAATGACGTATAAATTAAATGAGTACAGAATATTTTTATATAACTGGGAATTGCCAATGCTCGCAATTTTAATTACAATTATAATTTATCCTCTCTGACTATACCTTATATTCTACGAATATATTATACTTAGAACACTGTCTCTTTTTTGCAATAGATTCTTCTTCTCCTTCTTCATTGAGAGGGTGCAGCACTATATACTTCCAGTTCTCTCTGTTGGTGGCTTTCCTTTTTTTTTTTTTCTGCATAACCATGTGATCCTGTCCATGATCTTATATCTTCAAGCCATCTCCTTCATTTTTTGCCTCTTCATCCTTTTACCTTAATTTTTCCTTCTAAAACTGTTAGTATTCTTCTCCTGCTGAACCTTTCAGTACATGTTCTGCCAATCTCATCTATCTCTGGATCATTTCCTGTAATAAAGATCTCTGTAGGACATCTGTATTTGTCACATGTTCTGTCCATGAGATTTTCAGATTCACCAATCCCTTTTGTTTCATGCTGAAAGTTTTAATTTTATAATACTTTGTGCTCATGATATAAAACATATCCTAATCGAGGATTGCAAATTAAAAATTAAATGGCATAACTTAAAGAAAATGGTTTTAGAATATTTGTCTTAATTCGGAATTACCACTACTCCCATTTTTAATTATATTAGAAATTTCGACTGTCCAGTTATAGCCTCTTATTCCTTCAGTATATTTTTCTTAGGACTTCACCTAAGAAAATTCATCAGTCCTTTTGTTCCAAGCTGCAAATTATGGTTTTCTGTTCCATGGATTAACATTTATATCCTGATCCAGTGTTGCAGACAAAAAAATATAATGATAAACACAATATCTTTAGAAATATCTTTTCTTAATTATGAACAGCCACACCTCCCATTTTTATTTTATATTCCAAATTTATATAATCGAACTGTTCCTGTCTTCTTCGAATTTATTAGAACATCATCTTTTCTTGCGACAGATACACCCGCTATTTTGTTTCAAGCGGAAATTATAACATTCACTTTAGAATTTTTGGTGTCATTGCGATACAATTCGCATCCTCATAAACTGTTTCAAACTAAAAATTAAATGTATCAACTTAAAGAAAATAATTTTGGCATAACTCTGAATTTCCACCGCTCCCATGTGTATATTTCAAATTTCTACCATATAACTATGCCTTATTAATTATTAATATCGAATATATTATCCTTCAAAGTTCGCAATAAACACGACAATCCCTTTTACTATACGTCGGAAATTATATGCCCGAATTTGTAATATTCATGCCAATAGGATCAAACTAATATTCTAACCTATTTTTACAATTTAAAAATTAATTGACATAATTAAACAAAATTATCTAAAAATTTTTTTAAACATTTCTCAACTCCAAACTCCAAATATACCCTCTTATTCTATAAATATATTACTTTTATAACTTCGGTTTTTTTTTTTTTAATAGATAAATAGACAGGACAACCTATTTTGATTTAATTTTAACCTAAAAATTATTATACTGATCTTATTATTCTCTGTGCCAATGGGATAAAATTTATAATGAAGTCCAGTGTTGCAACCTAAAATTAGATGACATAACTTATGAAAAGGGATTTAGAATATTTTTCTTAACCTTGAATTGCCATTGTTTCCATTTTTATGGATGATTTTCAAACCGTAATGGTTTAAAAATCATCCATAAAATTTAATTTAAATGACTGAAACACCGAGAATAATAACGAATAAGGTTTAATGGAAACTACTAGCTTCGTTGGTAAACCAACTTCTTCAGGTGTCATACAGTTTAATAAACATGTCCTTTAACCGAGCAAATCTGAATACGAATATATATATATAAAATAAAAACTAATATTTATTTAGAGGAATAACATGGAAATTTTTCCAGAAAAAGTACCTGAATATATTACTTTTATAGCTCATATTTTTTCACTAGATACGATAACCTCTTTCATTCATGCGTAAGTTTCTGTGGTTAAGATGTTCAACAGAAATATTCAAGTTTTGTGACCACATGTTTATTAGAGAACTGTTTTTAAAAAATTAAACAAGTACTAAAAATAACCGACAAGTTTCGTTAGTCATAAGACTAACATCTTCAGGGGTAAAGAGAACTAACAGTTTAAAGCACAAACTATAAGAAATTACGAAAAAGAAGTTCATTTGTTGGTATTATGAACATCTAAATAGTTCGTTAAAAAAACCGAATAACAGATCTATACAACTGTTAATGCATGTTAGTTGGAGACAATGCTATTTCTTGTCATGTTCTGCGGTTCACGCTCACTCTGTCCGAGGTCTGAAGTGGATAAATTTTTGATATACGATTAACCTCTTTTGTTTTACCTGAAAATTATTAAATTGATTTTATTATTCTTTATGCCAATAGGGTAAAATTTTATAACTTAGTCCAGATTTGCATCCTAAAATTAAATGACATATCTTAGAATATTTTCCTAACTATGTATTGCCATAGAAACATATCATTGTTAGAACTTTTTGCAATATGTTCGTCAATCCCTTTAGTTTCAAGCAGAAAATGGTAACATTGATTTTGTAATTCTTGGTACCGATAAGGATAAAAATTTTATCCTAATCAGTGTTGCAAACTGAAAATTAAAATTACATAAACTAAAGAAAATGGTTTAGAATATTACTTCCTAACTCTGAATTATCACTGCTGCCGTAATATTTACTATTTATTCTCACAAACTATACTCATTTATTGAACGAATATATTTTTCTTATAACTACATATTTTTGCAATTATAAGGATATACTGTATTTAGTATATCCTTTCCTACCTCAGAATGATTTTTGTTCCCATTTTTAAATCATACGTCATTTTGCTACCCTGCAACCATTTTAGACTATTTTTTTAAACTCAGAATGTCCACTGCTCCCATTTTTAAATTGTATTTGAAATTTCTTCTCTCTGACTATACCCTCTTATTCTACAAACATATTCTTAGACCTTTTTTTTTGCAATAATCACATTCAAATTATAAATTATATTATATTTAATATTATAATATTTATTATATTTAATAATTATATTAAATAATAATTCGTAGTGCCGATGGGATAAAATGTGTATGCTAATGCGGTGTTTGAACAAAACATAAAATGTTATGACTTGGAAATCGTTTTAGAATATCCTTTCCTAACTCTGTGTTTGCCATTTCTTCCTCTTTTTTTTGAATCATAATTGATTTTTTTTTCTATTCAACTATACCATCTTCTTTTACGAATATGTTATTCTTGGAACTTCTATCTTTTTACAGTAGATACAACCCCTTTGTTTCAATCCGAAAATTATAAGATTGATATTTATAATTCGTGTTGTCATTGGGATAATATTTATATCCTAGTTTAGTGTTGCAAACTAAAAATTGAGTGATATGACTCAAAGAAAACTATTTTAGAATATTTCTTCATAATTCTTATTCTATTTATTCTAAAGAAATAATTCTATTTCTTTTTTTGCCTGTATATTATGTACCATTTTCTTATAATATTAGCAATAAAAAATTATACAAAATGTTTTGTGTAGCGAATAACTAATAATAATAATTATTATTATTATTATTATTGTTGTTGTTATCTTTAATTTTATTGAATTTATTATTCATACCTACTTATTTACATTATACAGAAGTGTACAGTATACAAGTACTTTCACACAAGTTATACGCATCTACAATGTAATCTTATGAACAATGAAACTTTACAATTTTACAATTCTGTACCAGCCATGTGTACAATTCGGTACAATAATTTTGTGTCACTTTGTGTTCAAAGTTCACACTTTTAACTCTTTTTTTTCTTCTATATGAAAGACTTCAAGTAAAAATATACCTCTTCGATACCCAAAACTCCGCATATTACTTCTTCTCTTTCTTCTCACATACTGCAACTGATTGCCTATTTACTTGTTTTTTTTTTTTTTTTTTTTTTTTTTTTTTTTTGTCGCGCATGCCCAACATGCGTTGTACTTCCAGTTTCCGTTTGAATCATGAAGTGTCAGCAGCGAATGCCAGTACGTTAAAATAAGTTTTTACGAGAAACCAAAAAACTCGCACTTTTCAAAGGGGAAAAAGTAAGTTTTTTTAATATATTATAAATACACTTAAAGTTTAATATGTTGGATTCTAATTGTAAAACCATAAGATTTTGAATTCCAATGAATCTCTAATAGAAAGTTGGCATTATATCTTAACCAAGATTAACAGAAAACAGAGAACATATTTTATATAAAAGCAGATAATCTCTTTCACTTCCTATCTCTTTCACACATTCTCTTATGAAAGAGACTGACAAATATAAACAAATAATCCTAGCATATTATCTTTATTTATTGAACAGAATAATGTAAGACATGTCTATACACAGTATTAACGTTTCAAAATTTTCTTTCAGTGAATGAAGGCGATAAGATTGATTTCAAAGAATGACTTAGTATATACAGAATGGAATTCTAGACATTTTGGGTTTATTCCTTCGATTACTAACGCAGTCGATACTATCGAACTTTCAAATGGAAAGACTGAATTCCATACACGTCAGAGTTCGCGAGAAGAATCTTTCTAAGAGCTTCTCGGATAAAGGTACGTAAGCTGTTCAAATAACCTGTAAACTACTTCACATCTCTGAAAGCATTTGATGTAAGATTATATCACTTCATGCCGTGATAAAACTATACAAGTATGAACTACAGTTCATTAGGCTATACAGGCTTCATCATAATGAAAATTTGCTATTTAACAGAATCCCCTAATACTGAAATAATTATTTGTAAGAACCGCGCATTCATACGAAGATGAGATCAGCAGATCTCTTTGACTCCAGTCGCTTACGCGAAAATAATCTTGGCATATTCCCTGTACAGGAGGATCTCTTCAACTGGCATTGAAAAGATTATTTAATAATATCTATAGATACTGAATAAGAATGGAAAAAAAAACGAGAAGACAGATAGACATAGAGAGAGAGAGAGAGATTAATTCCACAGTAGCTGTTTAAACAAAAAATGCAACATTCTCAATATTTTCATGAAGAAGCAATGGTACAGATCAATAATTAATATAGTATTCTCTCGCTCACTCACTCCGTCAAAGTCAAAAAGAACAGAGCAGACAACAAAGACATCAGAAGCTAGCAGGCATGTTTTAATTTACTGAGTCTACACGTATGTGCAATCGATGAACTTAGTGAAGTCATGTCCTAGTACAGTAAGGCCGCGCCTTATAACTCTAAGACGATCCGCTCATACGACTATTTTCAATTATTGTGTATTAAGTTTGTTTACAACGTCATTGTTCGCTGCATCTCTCTCTCTCTCTCTTTCTCTGTGTTTCGGTGATGATTTATAGATTTAATGGCTCAAAAACAGCAAAGGTCATACTGCGCTATATCGAAGGTTATAGTAGTACACAAAAGTAAGGCAATCACAAACATCCATGCCCGCAGGGGGATTCGAACCCGCGACTTGTTGGTTGGAGAGCAGGTAAGCTAATATAGTTCCATTCAGCCAACCTTGCCGGCATGTGTTTCGGTATTTCGCTGTGAATTACTGTTTACGAAGATTATTTGACTTTATTGCAGATAATAATGGCAGAAAAAAACAAATATAAGGGTACTGTTGCTTCCAGGGAAAAGAAGAAAGATCTTCTTTAGTAAATAGTTTGCTTTCGTAAACCTATTACATTAGGCATTAAAATAACACTATTAAATTTAGTGATGGTGCATATTTAAACTAATATTAATGTTATGAAGGAATATATTCTCGTATTTTCTCAACCTATCTTCATACTGAACATTCCAGAGACCAGCAACCACCTTAGTAAATCGTGTCTGAACCTTTCCTAATACATATTTCTGAAAACTAGGACCAAATCTGCACACAGTAATCCATATGTGGCCTGATCAAAGCCTTATACAAGGGAACCATGACATCATTACTTCTACAAGTCACTGCCTTCAGCATTATTCTCATTATCCGCTTTGCTGCCCTCGAAATTTTAGCTGCTTGTCCAATCACTCCCAGATCTATCATTTATTTACCGCTTCCATGATATTTGTACTGATTGTGTACTACATCCGATCTCTGCTTCCCAAATTTCAAAACCTTACACTTGACAACATTGAATTGAAATTTCCACTCATTCACCCATGCAGCCAGTGTATTCAAATCATCTTGCAAAGACACAGCCTAAGCTTTACTCCTGATAGCTCTCTCCAACTTTGCGTCATCTGTAAACAACTGCATATCAACATTCAGATCTCTCTCCCAATATCATTTAGATACAAATTAAACAGCTACGGACCAATATAGACTCTTGGGGTTCACCACTAATAACGTTCCTCTTCTGGGATATTGCTCCTCCATGGATAACTCGCTGATACCTCTCAAACAGCCATTCACCAATCCAGTGAACTAATCTATGTGAACTAATAGTGAACTAATTAACCCATGCTGGACACCAAAAGTGTATATTTCTGTTGTCAACCTAATTCTGGATCTTGGTCCTAACTAGCCTCTCTAATACTGTAACCACAACTCTAGATCCACACAGACTAGCCTATAATGCAAAGCACTAGCTAGTCTTATCACCTTCCTTATGAATCGGAACAATTTTACCCTCTTTCCACTCCTTTGGAACTTGGGCCAGTGCAAGACTCATGTTGAAATGGTATGGAAAAACTATTGTTAACTCACCGGAACATTCCGTCAAAATACCTGGTGAAATAGCATCAATTCCTACAGCTTTATTTACATCAAGTTTATTCAAGTCGTCATATACCTCCTGCTCACTTACTAACAGTTCCTCCTTCTCCTCCTTTCCCACTGCTTTCGAGTTCTGCTTGATGTCACATTCACAATAATGAAATACCTTCAAAAATTGCTCATTAAATACCTAAGCTATATTCTCTGCAATGGTTATCATTCGTCCGTTTTCACCAGTCAATGCCATCATTTTCCATAATCATTCTTTCCTTTAATGTCGCATATCGAATAAAATCCCCAGGATTTTTTTAGCCGCATTAGCTAACCGCTGCTGATGCCGCACTTTTGCTACCTTTATCAAGCGAGACACCTTCCTCACCTGTTCTTTGTATTTTTCGTGAAACTGGCTGTTATAACCACTCATCTTGTGCTGTTTCTTCTATAATGCCTTCTTCTTCCAGGCTGCATACCTTACATTTTGATTCATCCATTTTACATCTGCTCTATTTACCCTCTTCATCTTTGGAATACATTTTAATATTTTCTCCACCAAATAGTTCTTGAGTAGGGCCCAAACAGCATTGATATTCTTACATCCATTTCCTCTTTCCAATTTACAGGCGTCCCCAAATGACTGGTCACCCTGCAAGTGATCACATCATGGTCACTCTCACAAACTGGTGGAAGATTTGACCACCTATATGACTTCATTTGATGAGATTATCAAATCCAGCAACCTTGATCTTCGTGTACCCTCTGTTACGTACTGCCTAAGGTAATTGTCTCTCAAAACTCCAGAAATTTATTTTCTTGGCCGCCAGATGCAGCTCTGGATTCCTGTCTATGTATTCATAATTAAAGTCACCCATAATGATCACTCGTTTGTTAGCCTGGCTATTTGCGTATACATTTCCTTCTCATTACCCTCCATATTACCAGGTCTATAGCAACACCAACTAAATATTTCATCCTGTTTACCTCTACCTTACACCATACTGCCTCAAAACCGTGGCCTATTTGCACCTTGTAAATCCACCTCAGATGAGCACAATCCATCTGCTACCACCAACAGTACTCCTCCTCCCTTTCTTCTCTGGATGTCTTCACGAAAAATATCATATCCGTTCCTCTCTATCCTGTCAGGATGTCATCCTCATTTAACAACGTATCGCTTATACCAACAATTTATAGGCGAATAAACTCAATAAATGCAACAATTTCGTTCCCCTTATTTCGAATACTTCTGGCATTAGAAAACAAACATAAGAAATCATTTCGAGTTCTAGAAGTCCTATAAACATCACTTCTCCGATGTAACTCCTTATTACCTTCCCCAGTCCCTTTCTCTATATTGCCACTAATTCTACAACCTTCCTAACACCCAAACTCTCCCCTTTTATCTCAGGCAATCTCGATCCTTTTTTGCCTACTCATACATTCACCTCTGAATCCAGCGTCTATGTTTCATAAAGTGTTTCTCGGCCCACACTACCCCCCCCCCGTTTCCCTGTTTGTGTTTTGCTTCGACCCTCTCATTTACTTCATGATTTTCACCTCTCTATTTTCAAGCCTCCTTACACTGCTTTTTTGCTCTTTCATATCACGTCGCATCACATCAGATCTGTTAATTACATTCATTACCTCTCCTCCCAGCACAATCTCTTCAGACGATTCACACTAAAACTATTTAAATGCGGCCCATCTTCTTTATACAGTTCCATCCGTTCCTCATATTCTTCCCACACATTCAGAAAATGTTCTCCTTTTTCCTCACATAACTGCGCTAACATATCATTAATACTTTTGCTTGCCGCCTACAGTTCATCACTATCATACCTTGACAACACACTGCTATCTTTTACTCTCCTTAATAATCTGCTAATATCCAATCTGACATTTTTCTTGTTCTCATCCAAATCATTCGACTCCACTACAACCACCAACTTTTTTGTTCTCATATTCCTCATTGTTCTTTTGTTAACAGTGCAGAAAAGGTTATTTAATTATAATTTCAAAACGAAACAGCCAGAGTTTATAACAGTTTTTCGTTTCATACAGTTTGTGTACTGAGGTAAGTTCATTTATTTTCATAACGTGAATACAGTGGTAACTTTCGCTTCTCTCGTAAGTAACCATACTTTGTATATAAATATTTGTCTAGATACACAAACAGTACCGACATCATGACACATGGCAACTCATACAAATTTACGATTAATCTCTAATTTCGAACCTATGTAGATTTATTTTCTATCTAAGCAAGACTTCAGGTGAAAAATCTCAAACCACTTGCTCTCGACATACAAAATGAAACGTTTAACTAATAACAAAATAATACCGCATTACTAATTTCTTAACTTTAAGTTAATATAGTCTTATTTTTTAACTGGTGGGATAGCTAAATATTAATATACATATTCTACGCTATACTTAATCAGGATACCATCATTAATGATATTTTTATTTTTTATTTTATTTTATTTTTTGTAACCTCCGGGACAAACCTCCACTCCCCCAACATAACAATCAATGTATTACGAGCGTTATGTAGATTTACCCAATATGCAGCACGAAACTGTATACACTAAAAAATTATTGATGATTAGTGTCACCTGAATGGTTATTGATGCTGCTTATTAAAACACATTTAAAAATGTGTCTTGTATCATAAAAATTAAACTTTTCCGTTTCGTGCATAATTATTACTATTTCTTCTTTGCATATGTTTATTAAGCGCTTTGACAAATCGCAATTTTCGCCTTATTACTGTAGAAATAAACCAACAAACTTCATCTGACAACATTGCATCGCCATTTTAACAAATTGTAATCGATTGTGAATAACTTTCTATTTCTTTTTTATTTTCAATAAATACTTCTTTTTTAATCCATTATAGACACTTATTTCTTTCTTATTCAGTTTCACAGACGGAGAATTGCCAGGATGACATAAAGGACACCAAAGAATATGCATCGTCAGTGTTTGAGAAATCTCTTGTCACTGGCATATCAGAAACAGTAACTGCAAAAAGTACATTCCAGAAACTTCTCAAGGTTGTTATTCTACTGATATGTCTGGCTGGTTTTATTTATCAAACGACTAAATTTTTGTTGTTGTACTTCCAATATGCGTGCATTCCGGAAACCAATTTCATATACTCAAATGAAACAGATGTTCCAGCTATCACAATATGCAACATCAACGGGTAAGATTTTGAAAGGCTCTTTTAAAATACCTGGAATTGTGGCATACAGAAACTAAAGTTTTTCTTATAGAGTATGTGTAAATTTCAAAATTAAAAATGCAAAAGTGGGTTAAATTTTAACATTATCAATTTGATTGTAGAAGTTTCAAAATTTTTGATCTGAAAATTTTCTTTCAGAATTCGTAGAGAGCGATACTGCGAAAATTATCCAGAAAAATGTTCTCCTCTCAGTAACATCACAGTATTCTGTGAAACTTATCCGCACTATTGTACAAATGAAACGAAAAGAAAAAATCTCAAGGTAAGAATTCAGTCAAACATTTAGAATCCGAACTTAACTGGCATCACTTAAAGAATCGTCTTTCTTTTTAATAACACCCAGAAAGAAGATGCATGTAAGAAATGCCAGTACGATTATTTTTCGTCCTCTGAATGACTGACAAAGATGTTGAAGAAGGAACGGATTAACCTTCAGTAAAACAGAACTCTTCAATTATTCGACTGTTATAATCATAACCCTCTGCATTTTAGATTGCACTTGTTCATCAACTCAAACTCATTTTGTTTTGCAATAGGTTTTATGTTGTCAGTTACTAAACAACAGACTAGTCATTCGGCGTTAATATAGTAGTAAATATAATAAAATAAACTGTATGGATTAAAGTAAGGAAAATAAATCGATTTGTCCATTTTTATTTTTAGAATTTTTTAAATTTAATTTCACATTTAAAAAACAAACGTTTTTTGTAGAGGGCTTCTTTTTTTTTTTTTTTTTTTGTCTTATTATAGTTTCTGGATGACATTTCTTGGCCATCTTATGAACAAGCAGAACAATATGGTGACACAGAAAATGAGCTCTTTCCGCATTGTTCTATTCAACCTATAAAAGTAAACAATTGCGAGTAAGAATCTTCCTTTGAATGCCGATTTATCAGAAATCATTTTTTATTAGTGCTGTTCTTTATTATAGACATTTCGTAATACTGCAAATAGTTATTCCTATTGTTATTTTTTTTAAAATTTACATGAACAAAACAGTGTTACGTGTGCCTGACAAAGGATTTAGGAAATGTTACACTCTATTTTCTAACTTGAATACTGGAAGTCTGAATACGTTTTCCGTCACGGCCGCATTAAATAGTAAATATAATTAGTTAGTGTTTTTTTTTTTTTTTTTTAGTGGTTTCTTTCTGTATATAAAATTGTAAGTAATGTACTAAGTTATCCGGCGCGCTCTTTATAAGCATCAAGTCTGTTAACTTATCAAATAAATAATAAATAAAAAACATGCTTTCCTTCTGTTTATAAAATATAATTTAAAGTTTTCTAAAATTTTATTAATCCTAGCAATCGATCCGTACATGGAAATGAACATCAGTTTCTCTGGAGACCAGTATGTTCTTCCTCATGTTGAAGTCAAAGGGACCGTTTCAATTCATTCGCCATACGCCCTCCCCGAACCATATAAAAATCAGTTCACAATATACCCAGGAAGAAAGTATTTTGTCACAATAAAGGCAGTAAGTAAATCGAAATTGTTAAACGAACAATTTAAAATATTTTTTAAAATAAGTTTATTTTCCAATTCTAATTATGCATGATTAATATTTGTAATGTTTTACAGACAAGGGAAATACTTCTTCCCCTTCCCTATCCAACCAACTGCACTGATTATGTGAGTTTATGGAAAGAGAATAATGGTTCAGGGCCTCTGACCTATGAGTTAATCATTAGCTATGTGCTGATTTTAGATCCTAGAACGAAATTGAATATATATTTGACAAATATATATTAGTTGAATATATATATTCAACATTATATTGAAAACCACACACATTGAATAGCTATTTTATGTACCGGTCATCATTTTCAAGCTATTCTCGTTAATTGATTATATATATATATTTACAGGTATTTATCAGCATTAAATCAAATAGAGTTATTTCAAAGACAGTTAATGCGTTAATCATTAGCTATGTGCTGATTTTAGATCCTAGAACGAAATTGAATATATATTTGACAAATATATATTAGTTGAATATATATATTCAACATTATATTGAAAACCACACACATTGAATAGCTATTTTATGTACCGGTCATCATTTTCAAGCTATTCTCGTTAATTGATTATATATATATATTTACAGGTATTTATCAGCATTAAATCAAATAGAGTTATTTCAAAGACAGTTAATGCCATTTCTAGTTTGCTATGGCCTATTTAATCACTGAACATAGCCCATCTTTGGGCATTTGTTTAATCACTTTGATTTTATAGAAAAAGTCATTGCCTTCTAATTATCTAAACGTTTTTAGTGATACATTAAGCATTTTCATCCTAGTTCTTTCAACGTAACTTATAATTTGCATATAAATTTTGTATCACTAGTAGAAGCAAAGGTATATTTCTGTTATCGCATACTCCTATTATCACTTTTTTATTAAGCGCGAAATAGGAATGAGAATTTGAAGGAAGTGGATGGAGGTATTAATGTGGATGATGAAATGGTAGTGCGGAAGGAAATTGCACGCTTAAGGGGACTCCTTCACAGGGTAAAACGTGAGCTCGGGCGACTGGAGAAACGATTGGCATGTGGTACATCAGGAGGGAGGGAGAAAGAAAGAGAGAGTAAATGTGAAAAGCATAAAAGTGAGAGGAACTCAGAAAAAAAAGAGAAAGTGTTGTATGGGATTTCCATGAAAAGAGGTATATTTAATGAAAAAGTGACAAAAACATGTTTCTCAGGTACGAAGATGAGGGACATTAGTGAAGCTGTAAATTTGCAGCTAATCATGGAAATGTAACTATACAGATAGCAGTTACCCTACTATCTTCAGATAATCACAGAGCATATTTTTATTTGCCTCAGCATAAATTTAAATAAAATGCGAACAAACATAATATCATAATTAGTTCATTTTTTTCTTTATTTTAGAGAACCATACTTGTTATCCCGATCCACTCATCTGGGATTATTGTCCTTACATGTGTAATTCTCAATGTGAGTAAGTATCCATCAGTTGGACATGATTACATTACATGATATGACGAGGGTGGACTGAAAAGTTGTTATAATCACAACTTTTCAGCAACATGAAGGAAATGAGGTGTAGAACCATGTAACTTACACATTATTCTATATATTCCCCACAATGCGTTCTTTTTGTGGGTATGTCAGTTTTTTTACCTGTTATCTTGTTTAGAACATTTTAGTCCCCCCGTATGATGTAATAGTTTACACCGCCGTTTCATTGTAGTAAGAAATTAAGAGCATTTCGCAGTATACAAGAACCATAATACTGATAATCAATGCACTAATATGCTTATATTAATATGCTCGTAATATTCTTATCATCAATTTTATCACTTTTTATGTGAATCTCATCCACGAAACATTATACACTTTCTCCTCCTCTAGGATTAAACATGGACCTTTATTCAATTTCCCTTAAACAGCCTCTTCTTGCCTTCTTTAGAGACTAAACGCGAACCTCGATCAAGTCAATTTATTCTTCCCATAAGCACGAAGGTGGTAGTCTCACATCTGAAAAATGCAAACATGCCTAGTGCATCGTTTTGTAGATTATCCTGAAAAATATTTTATATGAATTGAAGCAATTTGTTGATTGGATATTCTAGTAATTCAGTTCAATTCTGAAGTTCACAGCCCCGGTTAAAAGAATTTGTATCGAATTAATCGCAGCAATAGAAAATATCTTCCTATTACCAGGTGTTCGAATTAAGAGTGGTATTCAAAAAAAAAAATAATAATAATAATAATAATAATAAATTTATAATCATTTTGTAAATACTTGTCCAAAATTATTTCTTAATAAATTTAAATGGCTTCAATAATTACATTAATTTTCCTTCTTCTTCTTCTTACTTTCCAGGCTTATAGGCCAAGAGGCCTGTTCTGGACTCAATTCCATCTTTTTTAAGGGTCTTCCTTTGCATCGGGTACCTTTTGGGTGCTAATTTAGAATTTGTTTAGGTATTCTGTTTATATTCATTCTGAGTACTTGTTCTTTCCATTTTTCTCTGTAACAAATAACTGTCTCATTTAGGGAGTTTGTAATTCCAAGTTATTTCTGATTTCGTTACTTTTAATTTTGTCCATTATTGTGACTCCTTCAGTTCTGCACAGAAATTTCATTTCAGCTGATTCATCTGCTTTCTTTATTTTCCATATCTCACTGCCATAAAGTAAGGTAGGTTTAGCTACTGTATTGTAGATTCTTATTCGTGTGTGTTTTTGTACATAATTGGGTTTAAAAATTTATTTATAATGCCTGTTACTTTTAAAAAGTTTGATATCTTTTGCATATGACATTGTGCATCCTAAATATTTGAATGTATTTACTTGCTGTATTATTTTGTTGTTTATTGCTATTTTGCTTCTTATTGGGTTAACACCTTTGAAGGCCATGACTTTTGTTTTATCTGTTGATATTTCCATACCATATATTTTTATCAGGTTATTTATTTTTATCAGGTTATTTAGACTGTATAATGATTTTTGTAGTTCATCTTCATTGCTTCCAAGGATTACTTGGTCATCAGAATCCTCATTTGAATCCTTCTTCAGTGGTTATCTTCCTTCGTTTTATGATTTTATCTATGCAAATGTTAAATTAAACAGCTAAGAGAGGGCAACCCTGACGTACTCCTCTATTTATTGGTTTCCAGCTTGATGTTAAATTATTGTACTTCCCAGATATTTTATTATACTTGATATATATATTAAATAAGGCTCTAAAAGGTTTGGTATTTTATATTCTTCCAGGATTTTCCAAAGTTTTTCTCTGATAATTTTATCAAATGCTTTGGTGTAATCTACAAAAGCTATGTGTGTTTCTATGTTCATTTCTTTGTGCTTTTCAATTAGTAATTTTAACGTAAATGCAGAATCTATGCAAGACCTGCCTTTTCTGAATCCATTTTGTTCTTCTATTAATTTTGGATATACTATAAGTATATCCAAACGTTTAAGTTGATATGCTAAGATTTTTGCGTATACTTTTGTAACAGGCTGAATTGTTACAATCAGATTTGTGTCCTTTTTTTTTTGTAGATGATTTGCTTTTGTCCAATCTTGTGGGCATTTTCCTTCTTTCCAAATCATATTATAAAAAGTAAGTAGCCTGAGTGAGAATTCAAGTCCTGTGTATTTTATAAGTTCCAAATTTATATTGTCTTTTCCTGGGGCCTTTCCCGTTTTGCTTTGGGTTAATGCTTCTGTTAATTCTTCTAGAGCAGTTGTTCTTAACCGGTGTTCCCCGGAACGCTTGTGTTACGCCGGTGAAGGATGTCACCTGAAACAGTCTTGAGTGTAATTGGCTACTCTGAATAAAAATAACGAGGGAATTATTTCCGTTGTAACAGAACATTTAACAACATTGGAAGAAAAGATTTCAAGTTACGTAAATACATACCTTCCGTAAATACACACAATTATGACTGGGTACGAAATCTATTTGGTACAGTTAATACATCGAGTTGTGAATTTTCGTTACAAGAAGAACAATTAGTTACCTTGTCAGCGGATCGTACTCCAAAAGTGAAATTCTCTGAAATAACTCTTGAGGAATTTTGAATTTTTGTTCAAGCCGAATACCCAGCTCTCTCCACATGGGCACTGAAAATTTTGTTACAGTTTTCAACATCAGATTTGTGTGAGCTCGATTTCTCAATATTGACCAATATAAAAACTAAAAAGCGTGAAAGACTTACTAATATAGACAAAGAGTTGGGGGTAGCTATATCACATATTAGACTTGATATTGCTGAAATCTGCAAAAGCCAACAAGCTCAAGCATTAAAATAAGTTCCATTTTTATAAAAGGCAAGCCCGCGCATATTTTTATTGTTAGTTTTATGACCCTAATGGTGTACCCCAAATTTTTCTTATAATCAAAAGTGTTCAGTAACTTTGAAAAGGTTAAGAAACACTGTTCTAGAGTGATGATTTCCAAGTTGTCCGAGATGTTTACAAAGGGTGGTTTTCTGTTTTGCATGCTATCATCATAATAACAGTTAATAATCCACAGATGTTGGTAGTAATTTAGCCTTGTTTCAATTTTAATGTATTAATATCTGCTTTTTCTCTAGTTTCATTACTTAGATCTTTAAGGATTTTGTATGTTTTAGGTCTTTTAAGTGTATAGTCTCTTTCTAATTTTGTTACAAAATTCTTTCATCTGTTTCTGTTTATTCTCCTGCATGCAGCTTTTGCTATTGCTTTTTTTTTTTTCTATCGTATTCGATTTTTGATTCTATTGTTTTCAGGTTGAGCCAGTTTTATATGCTTTGTTCTTTTCTTCAATAATGCATTTAATTTCGTCATCCCAGTCCCTAAGGCCTCTTTTCCCTTTCCACTGTTTCTTTGTTCCTAAACTTTCTTTTACAGCTTTTGTCATTATGATTTTTAGGTTTGACCATTCTCTTCTGTGTTCTGATTTTCGTTTATATTATCATTCAGTTCTTGATTCTTTTTTCGGTACAAATCTCTAACATATTGTCGTCCAAAAGTCTAACCTTGAAGGGTTCAAAATTCCTATTTTCCTTATACTTTTTTTTTGTTTTCCATCTTGGTTCCCATTTTATTTTTCCAATTAAGAGGTGATGATTGATCTGGTTCTATTCACATCATCTGCATACTCTTGTATCTATTAAAATTTCTGATATTTTGATACTGCTGATTATGTAATCAATAATGCTTCTTGTGTTATTATTTTCCAAAGGAAAATAACGCATCAAGAAAAGCAATAATTCTGGTTTTCACTAATGATTCCTAGAGATAAAGAAATCGCTGTTATTTATGGGTTGGAATAATAGAAGCGCTACTATTCCAACACATGTAGAACTTGTAGAACAACAAGTTTTGATAATATTTAATGTAAAGGGCTGGGTTCAAATTCCATCTAAGACTCACAGAACATTACCTTGTGGTTCTTTTACTCTACGTGTGAGTTAGCGGGTTTCGTATAAAAGGAGCAAGAGTTTATTATTATTTTTTTTTTCATTCAGAAGCTTTAATTATTCAACTCGCAAAATAGACAAATATGTGAAAGATTTCATGCGAAATTCTCAATAAAAAATTTATTTTCGATGCTCAATCTGAGTACACAAGTCAGTCCTAGCTACTGAGAATTTTTAATAAAAGTTTTATCAAAGCAAAAATTTTATCAAAGTTATTGTTTTTATTAATGATCAACATTATGTCTAAGGAAGTTTTCACTGTTAAACTGAAATCATTTCCAGGTCTTCTTTTCCAGACAGGCAATCGGCTGCTTTCTACAACAGGCGCTATTTCAATTTTCGACAGGAGCGAACCATCACCACCATCACTGAAGGCGGGTGTACCTACACCACAACACCCGACATACTACAACAACCTCTACCAGGACAACAGTACCCCCCCCCCAGGATTACTCCTGTTGGAATATTGACCCCTTCCCTGTGCACATCCAAGCAGGGTTGGATGCACCAATCAGAGCGGTCGAAATAACATCAGCCTTCAAGCAGTGCCGTATGAAGAAAGCGCCTGGGCCAGACAGACTAAGCACAGAACTATCGAGAAGCCTGGGACTACATCCTCCCCATTCTCGTGGCACTATTTAACAACTTTCTCAACACAGGGAACGTGCCGCGAGAATTCGTGGAATGTCATACAGTATTCATCCCCAAAGCCAACAGAGATCCAGCCAACATCAAAAACTGGAGGCCCATCAGTCTGTCGAACACGGACTCCAAGATCCTCGCCGTGTTCCCAATGACAGACTGAAGCTGGGGATGAGGTACGTCATCAACAGCACACAAGTGTATGGTGTTCCTGGCCGATCGATGGAGTTTAATCTCATCCTCATCCGAGAACTGCTACGTCTGGTCAACCTTAAGAAGTACTCAATGGCACTGTTGACCATCGATCTCAACCGAACGTTCAACAGCGTCCAACACCCCTTTCTGTTTAACATCCTGCAGAAAGTCGGGGTCAGCAGTGGACTGCTTTCCATCATCAGAGGAAGTTACATGAACAGCTCCACCCATCCCCTCATCAACGGACACCTTTCGAACCTCACTAACATCCAGAAAGGGGTCAAACAAGGGTGTCCCCTCAGTCCGCTGCTCTTTGCACTAGCCCTTGAGCCATTTCTATGGGGGAGTCCACAGCTCAAGTGCTGTGAGAGGGATTCCACTACTGCTCATCACGGATGACTCCAAAGTAATAGAATATGTGGACGACGTGTTGGGCACCCTCAGGGACAACGCCTCCATATGGAATTTCTTAACATCTTAGAGAAGTAGTTCAAAGTGTCGGGGTTAACACCCAACCCCAACAAAACTAAGATCAAGACGTATGAAGTCTGGGACGTAAACAACATCCCCATGGGTCTCGTCCCTACAGGAGACCCCCTCACCATCCTGGGGTTCCCATTTGCAGCAGAGCCCGCGCTCGACGTTCAACAACTTATCAACACCACAGTCGAGAGTCTCAAGGACTGGACAAACGGACAGCTGTCACTCTCCTCCAGGGCTACTGTGATCAAGACCATCTTGTGCCCTATGTACCAGTAAATCATAAATATAACAAACATCAGCAAGGATCAAGAAATCCGGCTTTACAGGAAACCCCTGAAGTTCTTCTGGAACAATCTACACCAGGAGGTTGACATCAAGATCCTTCAACTTCTGGAGAAGCTGGGGACTTGAAGATGGCCTCCCCATCCTTAACATCAAATACCTAAGCAATACCGCCTTCCATCTTAGCAGGATACTGCAGACCAACCATCCCTGAAGCCATCCTGTGCGGTATTTCTTAGGCTTTAAGCTTCCCCTTTTTGGGATCCCAGCCCACCAGGGTCCCAAGGCAGATATTGTTCCAGAGGATTACAACAGACTTTGCCAGCTAGTATAACAACTCCGTTTGTCGGGTGCCAACACTTCCCGAAACAGCAAGATGTGGTACGACCATCTCCTTAACATCCTTTGTGCTGACGTTCCGGATCTAGGAATCAACAACAACGACATCCTCTTCGGCCACCTCTCTAAACATCTAGGTTACCCGTCGAGAAAGGACTTGGCTTGGAGGATAGCCTACGGACACCTTCCAGTTAATGTGAATAGGTGGTGGTTCAACAACTGGAACCCCCTATGTGACTTCTGCCGGAGCCCAGACACCATAGAGCAGGCTTTCTATGCGTGTCCCATTTCCATCTTCATCTGGAGGAGGCTAAGCGACGTGCTCCACATCCCCCTCCTACTGCAGGAGCAAGTGATCTTCCTGCAGTTCACTCCTCCAGCTAACAACAGGCAGAAGTTACTAATATTCATCATCAATGAATTTAAATATCACATCTGGAAGGTAAAAAAAAAAATTCACCTATACTAATCCTCCCAGTCTGTTGGATCTCTCCCGAATCATCCTCTATATATTCTACGGTTCCTTGAGGAGGTTTCTACATCTCGAGAGAGAGGCTCTGGGTGACACCAAATTTAAGAACAAGTGTTGTTCACCTCCAATCCTGTATAATGTCAGAAAAAACACCATCAAGTTCTGCCTTCTGCTGCTTTAAGATCTCCATCTGCAGCAGCATCTCCACTTCTAGCCATTTCCTTAGTCTCTGCGTCCACTATGAGGTCTATTTTTGTCCTTGGTCTCCCATGGAGGTAACTCGGACGAAGAACCCAGGCAGCACGGCACCGCCCTTCCCATCCCATTCGGCTTCCTCTTCTCCCCCCCCCCACCTCAACCTCTCTGTCACTTCCTTACCCCTATTTTCCTTCTCTTCGGGGTCACTCTGACCCCTTTTTTTTTTCAATAGGCAGATGATGGGTTTTTTCCTTTACTCTCACCCACCTCAATAAAGGTTGAAACCGGTCTGGGTAGTGACCTTCTCTCATAATGTAGAACAGTAATACAGCTCCTAGGAGCTGGGTTTCACATTATGAATAAATACCAAGAACAGTGATCGGAGCTTGCTCCACCCTTGCTATGAGTTGCCTCAGTGCTGCAGTACCAAATGGGTTATGTGCTGCACTATCCAAGTATTTGCTTACGCTTGGACTCGCCGAACTTATATATATAAGTATATATATATATATATATTCGGCATGAAACTCTTTTTCGGGTTTCTTATTCGACTATGAAACAATATGGGATGTAATATCCTTTAACTTAAATAAAAGAAAATATATATATTATTTCCTGATTATTATAAATCACGAAATTATGTGATATTCGGTAATAGCCGAAATTAATATTTAAAATCATTGTCATCTTATAAATGCAATATTCAAATGAATGTACTGTTTCCATTTCATCTTGAAGGCGAATTTTTAAGTTCTTTTTATAAGACAGAATGATATTTTCGTATTTTCGAAGGAATAAAATATAAGAGGAATTGGAATACTCTTTCCATTTCCTCTTGAACTGGAAAGAGTATTCCAGGTAAACCATTTCACCAAAAGAATGAAAAAAGAATAAAATAAAATTAATACAATATATAAATAATAACTTGAACATTTTCACCCTGCCAACACGCAATGTTGATGTGATATGGATTCTAAATTTCTTGTTTCGGAGATTATATATGTTAAAAATACCAAGCTATTCTATTATACCCAAGGTAAAATATTTTCTACATATATATTACAAAGTTTTGTAATAAAAATTTCTGCTACAATGAAGTTTGACAGAATCAACAATATTATTTCTACCTTATTTCTGTTTCTCGTGTGGAATAAAAATGGTAAAATGTCACTCTTATAATTATATCAGATATTTTAAAGACAAAAATAGTAAACAAAACATCATTTGCACTTTCTTTTTAAAACACAAAGAAAGAACATTGTAAATTCAGCCAATGAAAAAGAAAATACTGCATATTTTTCTTCTGTTATCTGATTTTTTTTCCCTTGTAGTACAAAGAACAAATCACTGCATATAATATGGGGTATGCAGGAGGGAAGAAATCTGCAAATTGGCTACATGAATCTTACGTGAAGAAAAAATTATTCACGTAAGATTCTAATATCTGCACACATAACATTTTCTTCTAGGTTAGATAACTAAAGTAGCTAAATCTTTGCTACTATTTTACAATAAAATGAATGGGCATGTTCCCCAAGTGATTTACGTTTGTAAAAGTTGTCTTGCGAACGATTTATAAAATAAATTCTCTGAAATATCTGCACATTGAATAGATCTATACCCCCCCCCCCAAGAAAAAAAAAGATTATGAAACAAATATGCACCTTTTCTTTTAAAATAATTCAAATCCTCTTTTTGAAGATAATTGCATCAAAAAATTTATTATTTTTTGATGCAATTATCCTTAGTTTTAGTTAAAATCAGCAAAAACCAGTGACTCTATCCGAACAGTTTGTGACTTAGTTATAAAAACAGCAGCCTTGAAGTACACATCAACATTTTGATTTGTTTGGCCACATTCTATTCCAGTAGACACTATACTAGCTATCACTGAAAGTTCAGACGGAGCGCACCGTAAACCCACCTCCACCTCCCGCTAACAACCTCTAGTACAGATGAAATGCTTAAAGCGAAGAACTTCCTTTCACAAAAGAAGCTAACGGGAGGGTGGGGGGGGGGGGGAAGATACATATAAGAGTTAGGTACCAGTGATGTTGACTCTGCTTATCGTAGACAGGTGGCTCTGTCAGCAAATATGCAAATTAGCCATGGCACAAAAAGCATAACACAAAAGCAACGGCGGTTACGAGGGTATTTTTTATTATTATTATTGGTGTTTTAGATTTATCACATGACGCTCTTCCGTGATTTACTTATAGACTTGATGTGGACGTCGTAAAGGTAAATTTTTTACTTTCATTTTTTAAATAATTTTTTAAGTAAATTTTTTTTTTTTTTTAAAATCATCCTTGGCAAATATGATAGTCCCACAGACAATTTCCAAGATCTGAGTTGGAAGTCGGGTGAAGTAACAGTTGTTATGGACATGAAAACAACGTAACCTAGTCTTTTGTGGGTGGTATAATGCTAAACTAATCGGAGGATCATATCTCTCATCCAGGTATCTTGCGTTACAATTTGGAATCTCCCAATGTCCGAAGTGCAATTATACAAACCACATTAGCTCCAGTTGTGACAGAGTGAGTTGTGTGAACTATTGCAGTCCTGGCCATGTTCGATGCCATGAAAAAAAAATCAACAGTATGTTACGCCAGCGAGACGCACCCATACACGGGAAAAAAAAAAAAAAAAAAAAACTCCTATAACAAAAGAAAGCAACACTCATCAGTCCTGAAAATAACGAAGTTCCATGATTGCTAGGAAAAAAAAAAGAAAGAAAGAAAATCCGCCATCCAAAAAGGGGAGGGGGGTGTAGTCCCGCTAACAGAAGCAA